>NW_027266652.1:0-70209 GCF_046630445.1 Rutidosis leptorrhynchoides
TATCTATCCATGTCCGACATGATGGAGCGATGTTAGGGATGTTACCACTGCCGCCACCCGATGCACCGAATTGGGTATGATGGTGCGTATAGCTATTAGGAGCTGACACTTTTTGGAGATAGCCAACGCTCGTTGATGGAGTGTGGTACATGTTAGAAGTAGAATTGAGCCTTTTTGGGGTGGTTGCCGTGTACGGTTAAAATCTTGGCTTTTTGTTGTATCAACCTTGATGTCCATCATGAAAATATAAATAAGAGTGAATCAGCATTATCTTTTCTTATAGTGCGTAGTTGGTGTGTATTGCATTATGGTTGTTGGAGGGAGAGATGGTGAGACTTGTTTATGCTTCCATTAATAAGCTACGCTGGGACCATTTTCAAATATATATATATATATATATATATATATCTCTAGTCATAGTTATATGGAATCGAGTAATTAAAGAGAGAGTGCTTGTGGCGACCTCAAGCGAGTCGGGGGTGTCACACCGGAGATAGGTCGACTCGATAGAGGCATGTGATCAAGTGTGGGTGATTCCACCAGATCGCACAATTCTTGTCAATCGGCACTGGACCGACTTTTCTATCAATTGGGTACCTTGTGTCCATATTTGAAACCTTGAGATTACCCCGACAATCGAGAGTTACCAATGTGTCAAAGATGTATATTGTGGCTTAAATTGATCAACTACAGGTCAAATGCATGAAAATTTCTAAAAGCTACCCGGTAAATCATGACACGCTAGTATCGTGCTAGAGTGAAATTAACCGTGAAATTGAGATCAAATTCAGAAACTGAAAGTCTTGATGTGTCACAAATCATTTTAGGAACATTGACTTATCTTTGGAAGATTTTTCTTGCAAACTGAGTCTTTCAACAAAATAATCAAGGTATGGTTAATTTGGTTTAGAAAATTGGTAGGCCCGTTTTTTGTCGTACTTTTGAGATCTAAGATGTTCCTATGGTTAAATAAAGATGTGAATTAAAGTGTGGTGACATTGGATTAATTTTATGGATTTCAATTGGACTCAATTGGAAGAGAATTTAATGGAATTAAAGAAATTTAATGTACAAGATTTTCATGCCTCGGTGGAAAAAGAAATTGCACCCATTGGAAGATGTTGTGGAGGATTTGGGTTAGTGAATTGTGATGTCGTCTTATGTCATGATAGTTGGGGCCAAAGAGAAGGAGATGTGGACAAGTGGAGGGTGTGGATTGGCTCTCAAAAATGGGGCTTTCACTTCAAACTTATTCTCCTTCCTTGGAACTTGGTTTTTTGTCTTGGAATTGGAGAGAGAGGAGGCTGAACGGAACTAGCAGTCGCACGCCTCCTTCGCCACTCGCTCGACGCCACCATGTGTCGCCGGAGACTGTCGTTTTCGCTGCCATCCGCGCGTGCACTAGTGCCGCTCCTCCTTTGCCCACTCACTGGCCGACTTGCGCTTTGCTCTGCCTCCATCTGAACCTCTAGCACCGTCGCCCTTCATTGTCCAGTTGCTACCATTGTTGCCAAGGCCACCAAGACACTGCCGAAGCCACCGCCAGTCACCCGTTCAAGTCGTCACTCGCCTGTGGAAGTCAGCTACCGTCGTCGCACCTCCAACAGGTCCAGCCACTGCTCATCCGTCATTCGTACTCCTCCAGCCATGTCTCTAGCCCTTCGACTGCCTCAGCTCATCTAGGAAGTCACCCGGAAGCCTCGCTTGTTGCCGAAACTATCACCGTCATCGCTTGTCCGCACATGCCGTCCGACGCGTAAGCTACTCCACCCCTTCTGTCACTGCTTCGTTCACCATACAACATCGATGTTCTACTGACCAACCACTGCTTGACGCCACTACATGTCACCAGAAGTCCCGCCTAACCGCCGTGAGCCACCTCCCGAACTACCGCGCCTCTCCTCCGCCCTTTTTGACCCGAACCAACATCAAATCCGCCCTCCTTCAACCCCAAAACAGTAGCTGGAAAATCGGTATTCCAGCTCGGTTTTAGCCTGTTTTGGCCGGCCTCCTGACTCCGAATGCTTGGCCCACCTTGGGAAAAGTCGATCCTCATGACGTCTCCATCATTTTAGTCAGATCGGTTTGTTAATCAGGTGAGTTTTAACTCACTAAACCTTGATTAGAGGGTTAATGATGCTTTAGGTGTGCTTAGTTTATGTTAAGTGTTATTAAGTGGTTAGTTTCATTTATTTAAGAGTAGATTAGATTAGGTGGTGATTAGTTTAAAGTGTGTTTAATTAAGGCTAAGTGGAGATTATTCTAGAATAAGGCTTGATTAGACATAAATGATTTATTTTTTATATAAATAAATGAAATTATTAAAATATTATTATTTAATTAATTTCTAAATAAAATTAATTATTTAATAAATTTCTAAAATTATTTCGGGATCTTATTTTCTCATAATTTTGCGCTAATCACTGTTGTGTATTTAGATTTTGAATTTGATCAATGGATAATGCAAATTTCGTGCCGATCCCAAGTGTTGGGTTTTGATACCAAAATTGGATTTTAAGAATTATATAAAATAGTGGGGTTTGAACAAGTGAGATGTTGGTTTTCTTGTTCAAAATTAACGTGCCCCCACACACGTGAATAATTTCTGGAATATTTTTAATTTGAAGAAAAGAGGCCGGGATCATTATTTTAAATTGAAGTATTGAGTGAAATGCAAAGTGTCATAAGCTGAGTGTGGATTGATCGTGTGATAATTAAGTGGAAATCGTCCTGGGCTATTGAGCCAAACTTGCCCCTACATGGGATGCTCCTTACAATGGATATGGGTCGCAGTAGATTCTAGGCCCATGCTCCTTCGGGAACGCCGTCGACATAATGACGAAACCGCGCTCCAAGGTGGGGAGGCGATGCCTGGCATTAATGTCAGTAGATAGCCCAACTACGAGTAGGCTATGCCTTTGTGTTGTAGTGAATAACAATTGGAACGCATGTTAAATGATTTGATGTGTCGAATTATGGGGTAGGATTATGTGGCATGGTATGGGACGTGTCATAACAATTTAATCTTATAATCAGGACTCCGATGGTTGTTGGTTATGTGAAAATATTTGTGTTTCGGTTGTTTAAGTTCGTATTACTATTCATGATTGAATGATATGAACATGATTGAATGATTTGAATTGTGCTAACTTGCATGAAGGAACTGAGGCGAGGTAAGTCCTCTGTATGGTGTGGCTAGGCCATCCTGGGGTGTATTTTCTTTCTAATAGGGGTTTGGGGGGTGAACTTGCTAAGATAATGTGTCACCTCGGTTGTGGGCTTACATTTTCAAGTCCCTAGTGGACGGAGCGGCCAGATCGCTTTGGTTGGTCTTGATGAGTTGTAGAGGTGAAGTCAGGAGGATTGGAGAATGTGTCCAACTTATAGGTCATAGGACAATTCCTTTTTAAAAAGCCGATCTTTTGTAGACTTTTGGCTATAGACCTCAGTTTGTAAACTCCGTTGATTTATGTAAGTGTATTGTTGTGAAATTGCTTCTTGCTGCTCTATCCCGTATTAGATTGTCAGGGGTTTTGTAATAAACTTCCGCATATGCATTTAAATAAAATGAATTGGGTCGGCGACGCGTCCTGAGAACGTAGCATTTGCATGACCTAGATGGAATGTGCACGTACTTAGGGTTTGGGGCGTGACAAGGACTGCTAAAGTTCTTGAAAAAGAGAAAATTATTCTCTTATTCACATTTGAAAAGGAGGCTGAGTGGTTGAGGAACTTCTTAGTAGTCTTTTGGGAAGAATGACACCTTCTATGTCTAAACATTATGATTGCCAAGAGGCGCCATTGCAAAGAATGAAGTGTTCAATGGTAAAAATAGACAAATCCGATTTAGACATGATGTAGTAAACCAATTGCTTAAAGATGGAACTTTGTTCACCTATTATGTAAATTCAGCAGTGAATTTGATCGATCCTATGACTATACGCTGAGGGGAATAGGACTTAAGTTAGTTGAAGAAAATCAACAGTGATGGTAACCCAACCTATGTGATTGGGAATCCCATGAATACGTTCGTATGGGTAATGACAAGTCACTTGTTGATCTAATAATACACTATTAAAATTTTTCGTCCCTACTAAGAGCCATTATACGTGATATTAAATTGTAGAATATTTGATGGGATCACCTATATAAGTGTGGAGTGGGGGTTGCTTCTATGAGAATTATCGGCAATTGTCTCTAGAGCACTTATGAATAAACCAAGTACACATGGCCTATTAACATAGAATTGCGTTGAAGAATAAAATATGTGGGACTATAATGTGGGCAGTGAAAATTATCATTTGCAAAAAGAGATTCTTGATTCATTGAAGTTTCAAATTTCACAAATAATTTTAGAATTATATTTCATTTTTTCTAGGTCCAATTCATAGCCTAACAAATACTAGTTTTGAACTTTCCATGCATTATACTTCGATAACCCATCGTTATTCCTTCATTTCTTTTTAAAACCTTTTGAAATATGTCAAGGAAGTTTATATATTTCAATAAGTTTTGCAACATTGAATTTTTTTTTTTTACTGTCATTAATTTGTAACGGGTTTTGTTTGCCATTATCTGTAATGTTTTATAATGGTTTAGTAATAGTTTTGTAATGGTCTTGACTTCTATCAATTTGCAATGGATTTTTAATGTTTTTCTAATAAATGCAAGGATTGAAGATGGAAAATGGTCATCTCTTTCTTTTACCTACAAATTGTAACTTCGAATATAATTAAAAGGTAATATAAATATATCAAAATAAAAATATTCTTTCTTCTCTTTACTTATCTTTCCTTTCTTTATTTGGTTGTATACAAAACGTTGTTCTTGTTCCTTCTATTATTCTGTGTGGAATAAAGAAGATGGTATACTATATCTTGGAAGTATAGCTGTTAGAACTTATCACACTGAGTTTTGTACTTCAAAGAGCGGAATTATTATTAAGATTGGTGTTTGCACACCTTAGATAATCAATCTTACAATTTCACAAAAGTTCAAGGGCTCAACTGAATCAAAGTAAAATCCAGCACTGACATTGACCATTGATAAAGGTTTATTCATTACCATCGCAACCAAAATTTCGGGGGCACCACCTAAAATTAGGCTAATGAATTGCTAAACCTAGACTTAGTTCGGGTTCTCCCAAGTCCATACCAATTCACGACTTAGATTCAAATATCTAGCATGCAAAAAGGAGTTGCCACTAATCAATTTACGGTAGGTCGATTAGACATCTAAGTAAAGTAACGAAAGATTTACTTTACTCCTATGAACAAGAGATTATAAGTTCAGGGACTTGATTATGCTAGATTTCTCTAAAGCCCTTTCGGTACCTTTCTCTTTTATTTTGAAAAAAGTGTTTTGCAGGCAGCTTGAATTGATTTTAAATCTATTTCCCTAACATGTGAGGTGATCATGCAGGTGCGTAAACCATCAATTTAACACACATATAAAGTAATGAATAAATTGGAAGACTTACCTCATAGTAACGAAAACATCTGCAATGTTAAATCAGAATTCATATCAACAGTCCTAGATATAATTTCTAATTAACACACAATTTTTTTTTTCACTTATTCAATGAGAATCATGCAATTCATGCTACTAATCTAACATGAAATGATATGATATGGCAACATGACCTAAACTATATGATATAAATAAGCATGTGGCCTATCCTGAAGCATGAGATGAATTTATGCTATTTTTTTTTTTTGTATTTTTCATGAAGCTCGAAATTAAAGAAATGTAACAATTAAATATGGAATCTAAATTAACCAACTGACGTAATTCTAATGACAAGCAATTTCTAACTAAATGAACCTAGCAACAATTACTAGATGACGGAAATTTCATAAACCTAATCCTATGTGCATGATTTTTTCCTTTTTGCATTTTTTTAATGAGAATTCGTAATTAAAAACCACTAAAAATCTAACTAAGGTGAAAACTAAAGTGAAATGATATCTACTCTAAATGCCTTCTAAACATGTATTTTAAAAAAGCTAACCTATCATGCAATCTACATGGAATGCAAAATGCAATTTTTTTTTTTGTATTTTTGGGATAAATAGAACAATTATGAGATAAACATCAAACCATCCATGATCATCAAAAATATTATCCATCACTCAATTTGAAATTCAAACTTGACTATCTCGCTAATAAAATCAATAAATTGATCTTAAGTTTTAAAGATCAAAGATATCAACTTCCCACGTGAATAATTATTCCATCTAAAGTCTTATAGATGGAATAAAAAATTCGTGCGGTTGCGAATTGGATGCTACATCAGGGAATTTCAACCATGCATCGAGAGATAAATCAAGCAAAGAGACAAAATATCAAGAAAACTAATACAAGATAAAATAAATCTTCCTAATAAACTAAATCTAATAAATCTACCTAATAAAGTCAAATAGATCTCTACCTAAATTTGAATTTTTTTTCAAAAAAATCCAATCAGTAGAATGGACCAACAATGGGCACGGCACAGCTAGGCTCGAAGGGCAAATTCCACAGATAGAAGAGAAAAACTAGTCTTATCAATAACCGTAAAGTTAGATCATCAACCTAGCTATTTCATCAGACACATGAATCTCACTCTAGAAATGGAATTTCTTTCTCATAGACATCAACTATTCATTTGAAAACTAATGGCACATCCTCCTCCTCAATAGGAACTTCACTTTGACTTGCCTCCTGGTCTGGACTGCATTGTGTACTCTTTTTCTTTTTTGGGATAAAGGCTGGTGCTCTAATAGGCTAGGCTCAGCGTGACTCGAAGACGGATGGACTTGGCGCGGCTACGGACGACACAAAAGCAGCGGCTGTGGTAATGAGTCGGCGTGGCTCGACAAGGCCGCAACAAGTTCGACGGGCTGTTATACGGGACACCAGGAAACTTAGAGTGGCAACGTCGATTCAGCAAGACCAACGGGTTTCACCAATGCTGGGCTGGGCTACGCTGGGCGCAATACAAGCCTGAAGAACCCACAGACACGTCTGCACCAAAGGATGGATGTTGGCGACGCTGTTCAGCCCCTCCTTGACACGCCCTTGGACTGACGTGGCAGAGCAGCGGGACAGAATGTAGAGACGATGCTGCTGCTCTCGGCCAATGTTGGGCTGGAGACGATGCTGTTCGGTCCTTCTTGAAACGCAATTGGACTGGCGTGGCAGAGCAGCGGGAGCAGCACCTGGCGTTTGAAGATCCGAGCGTTTGCATGGAAAAGCTGATGGCGCCGCTGGGATCGATGAGGAATCAATGTGATGCCGCCTGAAGTCTGCTGGTTTGACCTCGTAGGAACAGCACCGAAACTTGCTGAGTTCTGGGGTTATTTCGACCTAAAGTCGGCGAACGTTTTCCCCTAATCCCTCTCTCTCTCTCTCTCTCTCTCTCTCTCTCTCTCTCTCTCTCTCTCTCTCTCTCTTCGTGTCTTGAATTTTCTTTAACTCAAGAGGAAACGAAAGAAAGAAAACCCTCACTCGGCCAAAGACCCCCAAAAACCGAAGCTCTCTTCTTTTTCTTTTTCTTTTTTGTGCTCGATTTCCCCTTTTCCTTGTCAACCGAGAAAAGAACCCCTTTTTAGGGGAAAGACTAGGATTTCAATTTCTTCTTCATATCCACAATCACAATATTTCTTCACCAATTTTATCCCTTATTGATAAGGATTCAAGATTATGATAGAATTTTTCTCTAAATCCGAATCTTGCAAAGATAAATCGCAATATTTTTGTCACGCCTGCCCTATCCAAAAAAAAATATATATATATATCCATCATATCCTGGAAAATTTTCGAATTCCAATTTCTCATGAGATAATTTCCGATCATTAAAAAAAAAGGCTTGGGCCAATTTGCTCACCTCATGGGCTTAGTTCGGTCTGCCAAGTTAAAGTTTAGAACCACTAATTCGAATCCATCCATAACCGGTCCAAAAAATAAATGCAAAACATGCAAACTAAAAATAAATGCACCTAAATTTATATGTTATGCAATTAATATTTTTCCAGGGATAAAATTAACCCCTAATTTTCTATGCAATAAATAAATGATCGGATCGCCAAAATTTAGGTGTCAACAATTACTAGCTTCTTTTCTCCTTCTTCTTTTCTTCTTTCTTTTGCTACCCATCATGTTCTTCTATTTCATTCATTCATGGAATAATTAGATTAGAGTCTTAAAATTTATCAGGAAAGTACATTTAAGTTTTAAAACTTATTAAGTTGGTATAACCCGAACTACGTGAAAGATAGTCAAGTAAATGGAAGTATTTTTTTCTCAATGGCAGAGCGCGTGTCTTTGAAGTTAATAGGAATTAAAACTATGTGGATCATTTAAAGTTAATTATTTAAACCTGAATATATCATAGATAGCTAATCATTTATCCAATCAGAACATTAAAAACAAGGATATGAAAGATACACCTGATAGGAAAGAATTTAAAGTTAGCATGGGGGCTTTGCTTTAGAGAAAATGTGAATAATGTAACTAATAACTGGAAAAAACTTAAGGACAAGAGTGGGTTTTGCCACTCAATTAAATTGATAATTGTGGTGAATGGAAGATTTAATTGGTTTCTAAGGGTGCGCATGATAAAATTTCTACTTTTCTATTTCCCGAAACAGGTTTGGAACATAAATTCATTTGGTAACACAATTTGATTTTTCTATTGCTGGAATAGATTTTTATTACAGAAATAGATTTGAAAAAGAAATCATAAGCTAAAATTTTTAACTTCTCAATTTCTGAAATAGAAAATTAGTTTTTGGCCAGAAATCAATTTTGTTCCAGAAATTTTGTCATGCGCACCCTAAGTTATCCAATCAACCAAATAGCTGCAATCAAATTAAACATTAAGGCTTCGATGCTCCAAGAATATCTCGATTGCATATGGTTGCCTAATAAATCCGTGCAAATGAATCCGCCGCACTGAATGCGCAAATCAAAATGCCAATTAAGATTCTATAGAGAATTTTGTAATTTAGATGTCATCAAATAATCTTCGAAAATTTTATATATTAATTTGATATTTACTCTTTTATATTTGACAACTTGACAAATTTTAAGTAGCAACTGAGTCATGATGTGCGAACCCAAGTAATAGACACTATCTTTCATTCCTAAGTTTATAAAATACATTCACCTATAATCTAATTATATAAATTTAATTGTTAATAATGTTAGTAGCATTTTTTCATCATCTATTGGCAATAAATTATCTCTCATTCGTTGCAACGCGTGGATATTTCTTATTATGGCAAAAATTAAAGGAACGTGTATTGGAGAAAGCTTCCGTTACTACTGAAAGGGTTGCGAGATCGTGTACCACAAGGACAAAAGGGCACAAAGAAGTATAAGGAGAATCCTTCCCTCTTAGCTCCGCTTTTAATTACCTTCCGAGGGGTGGCTAGCCATTGGGATTTTTATTACCCAATTTTACCAACCAAAATGTCCCGATATAAAGTAAGAATATCAATGTCAAGTTTAAGACTGCATTTGAATCGGCCTTTGGGCAAAGCCTTCAGGGAAACGTAAAAGATTTGGGATTAAATGGTTCTTTTTGCCAATTACGGTAACCGTGGACATTTATAACTAGAACAAGAATATCTTATTAGAATAAAAGGAAAGTGTATTGGGGAAAGTTAAGTCACTAAGAAAAGGCTTGTGAAACTGCGGACGACAATTATGAAGGGCCAGAAAGGGTAAATGGAGAAATCTTCCTACTTGACCCATTTTTTAATTACCTCCCAAATGGAAATTAGCCAATGTGATTTATTATTTAATATGACCGAAACATCTCACAAAAGTAAAAATTTCCATGAAAATAGTAGAAGAGCAAATACTCTTGTTTGTCGCTATAAATACTAAATACAGCACCTTACCAAAAAAAAAATACTAAATACAGCAATATGTTAATCTTAAACATGTTGCTAGTATCTAATTACTTAGTTCCATCCTCATTAAATTCGCTCACATTTGCGCCACTGGCTGCCATGCAAAGCGAAAGGAGATAACTGTTCCAAAAATATAATGAAAGCTAGGTAGCGCCATATTCAACAACTACATTCGATCACATTCATTTACATATGATGGATTTTTTCTTTATTGATGGGCCTAAGTTGGCCCGTCCGCCCAAGTTGGGCCCTAAAAGCCCGGCCCACGGGAATAGGGCCCGTGAATGGGGGAAGGTATAAAAGGGAGGAGAGAGAGGGAGAACGCATCTCAAGGAATCATTAACATACGTACGTCTCCCTCTCTTTCAATGTTCTCTCTCTTCCTAAGAAAGGACAATACGCTTAAGGCGACACCATTTCCCTCTTCAAGGCAAATTGACATCATCAGATCATAATTTCTTCCTCGATCTTCAGCATTGGTGTCTAATCTGTGGCTAACAAGGTACGCTCGAATCTGTGGTGTGCTTTACGATCGGTAATACGTGTAATTCATGGGCTTCCGCATTCGATTTAGGGGTTCGATTGAGTGTCGAATCCGGTTTTCGGGGATCAGTCATTCCCAACATTGGTATCAGAGCCAGGTTCACGTTTTTCCCGACTTGTTTGACATTTTTTGATTGATTTTTTCATGAAAACCTTCGGCCGTACGGATCGGGGAGAAAATCCCAACACCCGAGCGTTGTTCGGCCATTTTTCTGAGTTTTCGTAAGTCGAAATCGAATTCTGAAGGCACTAGGAGAAAGGGCTCGTCAAGATGAGTCTGGCGACATGTCGTGTGTCGCCGGACGACGCTGCACGCGCCCACACGCGCTGCCACAAGCCGCTGCGCGTGGGCGCCACACGCCCGAAGCGTTGGCATCGGCCAGCACGTGCGCCACACGCGCCGGCGGTGAACCGGCGCATGGGCGCCGGCGGCCGACCAACCGGCACACGCCGGTCGACAAACCGACGCGTGCTGACGTCATCGATGACGTCAGCGATCATGCCGATTGGCCGGACGGTCACTGGCCGGCGACCCGACCCGACCCGACCCGCGGGCGCCCAGCACGCGTGCGGCACATGCCGGCTGACGTATGCGTGACGTCAACCCGCGCACGTGCGGGCGGTTCGAGCGAACCGGCCCGACCAGCCCGACGGCCCGACCGGTCCAACCGGCCCAACGGCCCAACTGGTCCGACCGGTCCGACCGGTCTGATAACTTGACCTTTGACTCGTTGACCGAGCATTAACCGTTGACCGTTGACTTTGACCGTTGATCCAAAAAAAAGAAAAAGGAATTTGTTTCTTTTTCAATTATGTCTGTGTGGGTTAGAGGTAATCAATTTTTATTCTGCATTTTTTACATGAATCATGGAAAATTATGTATTTTCCATTTTGTTTATTGTGGATTATAAGTGATCCATTTTGGTTCAGCATTTGTTGTAGGAGCTATGATGCATTATGCACGGATACCTGCAATCCCGAGAACGGACGAAGGAAGAGCTAGACTGAAAAGGCTGATAAAAGAGTTAGCTGATTATCGGTGACTTGATGGTGATTTAGTATCACATATGGTCAAGGTCAATCAGATGATATAAGAAATAATCTGGAATGGTTATCTTATGCCGGATTTTGAGAATGTGCCGACTTTGATGAACACTCTTCCACCTGAATGGCAAGCCGTGTTAGATCGGCTATGAGAGGTCAACGTGGTCCCGGATTATAAGAATCTAGTGGATGCTTTTGTAAGAGAGTACTATAGGATTGAGTTGGCCAAAACTTCAACCCTTACATTGAGCGCCACATGGCGCAGAGTGAATGCGCCTTGGTGGCGACATGAAAGCTCTCCAAAAGTTTTTTCATGGTTAGCAAATGTGCCTTCAGTTTTCTCAGATGTTTTGACTGATAGATTATAAGGAACTTTCCCTATTTATTTCTTAGATTAGTTTGAGATTACTCTGTGTGAATATCTCTTTATATGTTGATATTTCTTCTTGGACATATTACTTAGTGTAATAAATTGTCGTATTTGTTGAAAGCATTATTATTTTATTGGATGTCAATTATCTGTTACTTTCTGTTAATTGCTGATTGCTATGGGTAGTTAGCTGTGGGTAGTTCATAGAAGTTTTTATAACTTCATAGAATTTATTTTGCATAAGACAATTATATTAATAATAGTTTTAAGTTAGGATTTTTGGAGGATGATTGGAAACGTAGTGACCTTTTGATTCTGAAACCTTACTTGAAATTATTCATTGATATGATGGGTCTGTGCAAATAGGGATGCACAAATGATAGGCATTAATTATTCGTGCATGTATGTCTGATGTGTTCAGTTTAATGTTTTCAACAACTAAGAACGTAATTGCTGATATGAATGGCAACAATTGTGAAATATTGAATATGAAGATTCAATATATTATGGAAAAGCAAGAAGCACTAGAAGCTCTTGACCATGTTATGGAAGATCTTGAAGATGCTGTGCGCCACCTTGAGCTGGTAGAGGACCGCTTAACGGCATGTGAGCTGAAAATAGATTTTTGCAATGCTAGTTCTAGCTCAGAAAGGATTTTGAGCTCTAAGCGCAAGCATATTGATTCGTTCAATATGTGGGAATGCAAAGGATCAAGTCCTTATTGCAAGAGACCAAGAGTTAACCAACACAAGAGAGGAAAACGTCCTCAAGTGAAGAAAATGTCAAGGGTGAGATGTTACAACTATCACAAGAAGGGTCACTATACTCGCGACTGTCGTGAGCCAAAGAAGGTAAACACCTCTTGTACATTTGAGAACTTTGCTTATGTGTCAAGTTCTGCATTATTAACTGAATCCAATCATTTGTGAACTGTAGATTCAGGAGTAACAGACCATGTAGTGAAGGATAGAGGATCCTTCGTGGAATTCCGACGAATACCAACTGGAACTAAATGGATCTATGTGGAAAACAACTCCAGAGCTGAAGTTAAAGGGATTGGCACCTGCTAATTGAACATGCGCGGTGGACGCAACTTGTTCCTACATGATGTTCTAACTGCTCCGGAGATTCATCGAAATTTAATGTCTGTTTTAATGTTGATTAAGCTTGGTTTTAGTGTGAACTTCCGTAATAACGATGTAGATTTGTATTTGGATACAAACTACTATGATTGTGGTCACTTTCTAGATGGTTTTATTGTACTAAATGTTGACTATGGTGATGTTAATATATGTTATTCCCTTGTTTTCTACTTCATAAGATAATGATGTGAATGTGTGGCATGCTAGACTTGATCATATTGGCCAACAACATATGAATAAACTAGCCAAAGAGGGCTTGTTGGGCAACATTGAAAAAGTCGATTTGCCCATATGTAAGCACTGCCTAGTAGGGAAAACGACAAGGAAACCATTTGGAAAAGATAAAAGAGATGAATTTCCTCTGCATTTAATCCATTCTGACGTATGTGGTTCAATGAATGTGAGAGAAAGGCATGGGGCTGTTTATTTCATCACATTTATTGATGATTATACTCAATTCGGATATGTCTATTTGATTTCTCACAAATCTGAAGCATTAAGTTGTTTCAAAAGGTTTATGAACTTGGTTGAAAATCAATTAGACAAGAAAATAAAAGCATTTAGATCCGATCGAGGTCGAGAATATTTATCTGATGAGTTCAGAAAATTATGTGGTGAAAAGGAATAGAAATACAGTTGTCTATTCCATATACTCCTCAACAAAATGGTGTTGCAAAGAGAAGAAACAGAACCCTATTGGAAATGGTTAGGTCCATGATGGCGCATGCTAACTTACATATCACTTTTTGGAGTGATGCGTTGTTAACTGCTGCCTATATACTTAACCGGATGCCTTCTAAATTAGTTAGTTCCATTCCATATGAGTTATGGACAGATAGAAAACCGGACTTAAGTTTACTTAAGCCATGGGGTTATGCTGCCTATACTTATAAGTCCTCTCACAAGTTTGGGAAATTGAGTCCCAGATAAAAGTAGAGTATTTTAATGAGATACTTCGAACACTCGATTGGGTATGTGTTCATAGGTGAGTAGGAAAGTGGGAGAATAACTGAATTTGAATCGCGGAATGTCACATTATTAGTGGATGAATTTCCTAAGAATGGCGAAATAGGGAAAGATTACTTCCTATTTGAAACCTTGGATCTAGATAATGATATTGGTTGAGTTCATCCAAGTGGGAGTAATATGAGAAGTGATGAATTGAATTCAACTCATTCTCAATTACAACCACATGATGAGATGATATCGTCATTATCTAATCCGAGTGGGAGCATAATGAGGAATGATGTGCTAAGTGTACAATCTCCCATATAGGGAACAAGTCGTCAAAGTATTCCCCGTCGACGTTTTGACATTGAAGGGGAAACTTTTATGATTGCTCCGCAAGATGAGGATGAGCCGAGAAATATTAATGAGGCTCTTAATTGCCCTAGTAAGGAAAAATGGATTTATGCAATGAAAGAGGAGATGGAGTCAATGAAGTCAAACCAAGTCTGGGAACTGGTTGATCTTCCAAAAGGGACGCAGAGCTATTGGGAACAAGTGGGTTCTTAAAATAAAGCAAAAGGCTGATGGCTCGATAGAAAGGCATAAGGCTCGTCTTGTGGCAAAGGGGTATAATCAACAGGATTGAATTGATTATGTAGAAACATTTTCTCCTATAGTGAGATTTACCTTGATTCGCATAATTCTGGCAATAGTGTTTGGTATGGATCTTGAGTTACATCAAATGGATGTAAAGACTGCTTTCCTCAATGGAGAATTAGAGGAATGAACATATATGGAACAACCTGTTGGTTTCATAGTGAAAGGCCAAGAAGAAAATGTATGTCCACTTTGGGGTTCGATATATAGCCTTAAGCAGTCGTCAAGACAATAGTATATACGATTTCACAATGCCATAATGGCATATGACTTTACAATGATAGATGAGGATCATTGTGTATATATTAAAAGATCCAAGGATCAATTTGTGATCATATCATTATATGTTGATGATATACTAATTGCCGGAAGTAACATGGAGTTTGTTCATACTGTCAAAAGTTGGTTGTCTTCCAAATTTTGAATTGAATGATATGGGATTGTAAACCCATTGACACTCCTATTGCAAAAGGTGAAGGATTGAGTCATAGACTGTGTCCAAGGACTCCACAAGAGAAGGAACAAATGAAACATGTTCCTTATGTTAGTACTGTTATGAGCTGGATGTATGCTATGATGTGTACAAGACCTGACATATGTTATGTAGTTGGAATGGTGAGTAGATACAAATCCAATCCAGGTCAAGCACGTTGGAAAGCCGTTAAGAGAATACTAAGGTATCTAAAGGAAATTGCTGATTATACGCTAAGTTATTATGGAAAGGATCTGCAACTCAAAGGCTATTCTAATGCTGATCGGGGAGGAGATTTAAATGAAAGGAAATCTACCTCTGAGTTTGTTTTCTTACCGAATAATGACACCATGTGTTGGAGCAGTAAGAAACAAAAGTGTATAGCCTTGTCCACGATGGAAACTGAGTTCATGGCATTATCAGTAGCAGTATAAGAAGATGTTTGGCTTAAGAGATTTTTTAGATCATTTAGGTGTTATTGGAAGTGCTACAGATTTGTTATTGGTTAACTGTGATAGCCAAGCAGCGAAAGAGTACACCAAAGATCCAAAATATCATGGCAAGACCAAACATAAAGATACCAAGTATAATTTTGTCATGGATATGATTGCCACAAAAGAGGTGAACTTAGAGTACATACTATGCATAGAATGGTAGCAGATCCTATGACAAAGCCAGTACCTAGAGATGTGTTTTGTGGCCATATGAAATCTCTAGGATTGTGTAGAGTCTGATGTACTGGATTGTAATTTCCCTAAAGTGTTCACATTTGATGAATTGTGTTTTTCATCATTAATGCCTATGAATCTTTGTTTGATCTTTATGCATTTTAATGCTCAGTGCATTACTTTAAGTTAGGAAAGTATGTCGGACAGATATGAGATTAGCCCACTCACACGGGTAATCGCCTCTATTTACTGTGTGATAAATAGAGATGGGACTGTTTTTAAGCTTATTATCTAGGTGATAATCGAGAGCTCAAGCTTAAAACATGTATGTCGCATTAACTGAGTGTTAAGATGAGGACATAATACTTACTATGTCTGAAAGTAAAATACCCCACATATTTTACTTTATCTGTCTATGATGCCAGATGTGAGTTTTGATGAATTTAGTAAATGAGTAGATACGTGAACTCAAGTTAGACATTGGGTATGTCTGAACTATCATCTATACGGTATTGAAAGGTGTAGACATACGCTCCATGGGAAATGAGTTAATACCGTAATACGTATTTCATACTACGTATGCATGAGACGACCAATAAGAGTGGCAAAAGTTTGATCTCAACTTTTTATGTCGTGTGAGACTCTTGAGGAAAAGAGTTCCTCAATTTTTAGTCCCCTCATGACTCTTACTTATTCACCGGTGAACCAATTATGATTGTCTTTGGGATAATGAGTTTGATTTCTATTTAGTGTTTGCTATCTTAGGATGTTGCCAATGGTCATGAGTTTGATACGATCTAATGGGGCATTTCTAGAAAAGCAAGCTAAACTGAAATTGAGAGTTTGAAGGAAAGAGGAAGATCGATTTTGGAGAATCACATTGTAGTTTTGTATTCACCGGTGAACCAATTATGACTGTCTTTGGGATAATCATAATTGTGAATACAATATATATATATATATATATATATATATATATCATTGTTTGAAAGAGATCAAGAGAGATATAAATGTGATCAATCGATTTAGAGTACTGCATACTAAATCTACTCGGAGTGTGATGTCCATTATGAGCTGCTATATATTCCTAACAGATATATAGTAACGAGCTCTCAAAGTATGCTGGTCGCACGGATTATTCACCGGTATGAATGTTGAAGAGAGGAAAAGAGGATTCTGTTCGGCCCACCATGTTAAGTGAGAGTCTATGATGGATTTTTCTCTGATGGGGATGAGTAGGGCCTGTCCGCCCATGTTGGTTTTGGACCACCATGTGCAAGTGGAAGATAATGGATTTTTTCTTTATTGATGGGCCTGAGTTGGCCCGTCCGCCCAAGTTGGGCCCTAAAAGCCCGGCCCACGGGAATAGGGCCCATGGATGGGGGAAGGTATAAAAGGGAGGAGAGAGAGGGAGAACGCACCTCAAGGAATCATTAACGTACGTACGTCTCCCTCTCTTTCAACGTTCTCTCTCTTCCTAAGAAAGGACAGTACGCTTAAGGCGACGCTGTTTCCCTCTTCAAGGCAAATTGACATCATCGGATCAGAATTTCTTCCTCGATCTTCAGCATTAGTGTCTAATTTGTGGCTAACAAGGTACGCTCGAATCTGTGGTGTGCTTTACAATCGGTGATACGTGTAATTCCCGGGCTTCACTTCCGCATTCGTTTTAGGGGTTCGATTGAGTGTCGAATCCGGTTTTCGGGGATCAGTCATTCCCAACAACATATAACTCATTCGGATCATTTGAATTATCAAAATTTTTTGTTATATGTGGCAACGCTATTGCCGTTTTATTTTTACTGCTGAAAATCAGACAATAGGAAAGGTTAGTTAGGAAATAAAAGGTAAGCTTGTCTTGAATTGCGTCCAATGATATGAGGAGGTCAAAATATGAAGATAGACACTTTTTTTACCCATGTCTTTTAATAGCTTTCCAATAAATCTCTTATCAATTAAAGATTCTCTTGGTTTTTTTTTTTTTTTTTCACATTCCAAGATATCCCTTATTAATAAATGATTTCGTGAACTAACTCTCCAAATGATAATTACCCGCTTTTTTCATAGCCTAAACTAACTAGGAACGTCACCAACCAAAAAAAAAAAAAAACTTGCTAGGGACGTTAATATAAATAATAAGCACGTTGACATATTAGCATTTTAAGCATATTGCTAGTGTTTATATTCCTAATTTTGTCTGCCACGTTGCCACGCAAAATGAAAGTAAATATATGTTCTGAAAGTATAAGGAAAGTGTTTGTAGTGCCACATTCGACTACATTCATCCATATGTAACTTATTTGGATCATTTCAATCACCGATGCTTTTTTATTATCTGTGGCAGCATTGCACTGCTTTGGTATTGCAAACTGAATAGAAAGAAAGTTTAAATAGGAAATAAAATGCAAGTATGTCTATGAGGATGCTCTAGCATCCAGAAAAAACACCTTATCGTCGACATGGTTTCGGCCCTGCGCTCTTCGTCAAGGGAAATCGTCAACATGCCTGTCCCAGAGGAGCGACGCTGTCCTCGCGATCCAGGCAGCAGTGGCCGTGGATTCGGATTTCAGCTACGGAACAGGCATGCAGGCACAGATCCTAAAGGAGATCCACGACTTGGAGGGAAGAGTGAGGGAGCTTTACAACGTGGAGGTGAGGGTGTGGAGCGCGCTTGAGACCATCGAAGATGTGGTGGCGCTCGGAGGTGGTAGAGAGATCGTGGGGAGTCTGAGGGAGGCTGCGATGGAGCTGGATAAGGCAAACGAGGCGATGTCCAAGTGGTTATACCGGCTAACGGAGGGGTTAAACCAGCTGGTCCTGACAGTGACGAGGATGAGGAAGGAGGTGATAGATGAGTTCACAGCGAGCGCTCGGAAACGACCGTCCACGTCAGCCAAGAGCGACTGAGGGAGAAGGTGACGATGAAATGGAGGACGAAAAGGTCACCTTTAATCGCAGAGTAGGGAATAGAGATGATTATGGGGTTGTTGAGCAATCTAGTCTCATGGTTTCGTAACAGCTTCGGCAATTTGTAACGGTTTTTGTCGTCGTGTTTTGAAAGTTTTATAGCGATTTAGTAATTGTTTGTCGACCGTCTTGACCGTAATCGGTTTGCAACAGATTTGTAAAGTCTTTCAATTGAATGCCAGAAATGACGATGGAAAATGACTCTCTTTTTTTATCTACTTGTGTCAACTTTTGGCACTTAAAGCGTATTTTTACTCGTAATGGTCTTTACACGGGGATTCATCAGCGAGGAGCGTATGCTTGCAAACGTGTGGGAACCTCGCTTTTCCTCCGAAGCCTCTTCACTTTCGAGAATTCCTCGAGTCGTTTCTAATCGAGTTCTCTCTTCAATCTCTCTCTGAAGACCCTAGGTCAATCCATCGATCGATCTCACGTAAGGTCAGCGATCGCAATCCATGGGGAGCACCAAGCAGCTTTGGAAGCAAATTATGGACCTCAAGCTCACCTCCAAGTCGCTGCAGCAGCAGGCGCGGAACTGCGAGAAGTAGCGGAATGCGGAGAAACTCAAGGTCAAGAAGGCCATCAAGAATGGCACCATGGACGGCGCCTGCACCTAGAACGAGAGTGCCCATCCGGAAGCGGACCGAGCAGATGAGCACCTCCGCCTTGACGCCATCGTGGCGCAGCTGGGCACTCAGGCCAAGATGACCACGACCATCAAGTCCACTGAGAACCTTTAGAATAATGACAAGTACCTATATGTTGTCCGTTGACCTTGGGATAGAATCATGGAGAAGTCAGGAATGGTTAGGCAAAGAGGAGGTTTTTCGTTTTTCCTTGTTTGATTCCTGTTTCTAGCTTGGCATCATCCCTGTGTTGCAGCTGGTGTCCCTTGCATCATCCCTAAATGCAATGAAGATTTGAGGAAAAAAGCTTGGGGATGTCATTATGGTTTAACTGGCAAGGATGTTTTTTTACCCTTAGACAAGTGTCATGTTTTTAGGGCATTTCTAAAGAGAGATTTTTGGTAGCGAGTGCGACACACGGTTTCGAAGTCCAAAAAAAGACGAAAGTTCTGGATTCTATTGGTGTTGTGCAAGTGAGGCTAAGAATAACGTCTCTGATGCATATGTAATGAAATTTTATCCTCAGGATGAGCGTGTTATGACCAGCCTCAGTTTGTCTCCAACTCATGTGGCATGGACAAGAGCGCTGGTGGCTGCCCTTCCAAATCTGTTTTTTTTTTGGGTAGATTCATGCATTGGGGGGTTATTTTGTTAGAACGAGAGATAAGACCTGGTGATTTTTCGCGGACGGTGAAACAGACAAGATGACTAGGGGTCTTAAGATGTGAGGGATTCTCAATTCTTGTGAAATCCATTTTGAGATTCTTTGCCTGTTAAATTGGATTTCACATTTTCTCATCAGACTCTGAAAAGTTAGCCATTTACATTTCAAATTTCTGTTCATGGCTAATTTTCCTTTTCAATTCCTCTGGGTAACTGCAGTATTGACTAGCTTGAATCTGCCCTGCACAATTGGTACGCTTTCTTTCTGCTGGTGATTTGCAAAAGATGTCAGAGACAATGGATTCATTTGAAAAGCAGTTTGCGAACATGTTGGTGCAGGCAGAGTTCACGGAGAGTGCAAGGGATGGGTCGACGTGGCTTTCCACTCCAGAGGAAGAAGTAAACGATAAAATATTAGATGGTCCGGGCGCACCAGCCAGTGTGGTCCCGGACCAATCATGGAGCACCACGTTGGTCCACCTGGCGCTGTGGGGTCGGCTCGCCAAGATCTTCCTTCTCTCTCCTCTAGCGCTTGCACGCTAGCCTTGTGCTCTCTCTCTGGTTTCGCTCTCATTTGCTACTCCGCGCTCGTTGTTGCTGCTCTGGCATTGCGTTTGTCAAGCGGCCGTTCCCTGCCGTCACCCGACGCTCGCTCGCTCGCTGGTCCTGTCGCTTCCTCCGTCTCTGCTTCGGCGCTCGCTCTTTGCTCCGTTGCTCACTCCATCTCTGCTCCGGCGCCGCTTTCCTTCACACATTAATCTGCTTGGGAAGCCGAGATTTGGGGGATCCCATTTCTGCAACCACCTGCAGAGCAGTGTCGACGCCTTCCAGGCCAGTTACGAGATTTGTGGGATGTGTACATGCAGAGCAAGAGCAGTAGATTGCCCAAGTTCTGGCGGGACGCCGTCCAGGCCGGTTACGAGTTCTTGACGAGTGACATGCCGGGCGTTCGCGACGTCGCCGTTTTAGAAATCGCGAAGATGTCCCTTCACTCCTTCACCTTCTCCGACCCTCTCTTGCTGCTCATTCTCGTCCTGCGGTAACCCATCCTCGCCCTTCAAAACCCCCTTCTTCTATAATGCTTTCGTCGCTAGCTTCATTTGCTTGCAGAACTTTTAGTGCTGAGAAGTCGGGCATTTCTTGTGAAATTTTGGGAGTTTGGTCGCTAACTTGTCCTTTCAGAGATTGGATGGAAGTCATGAGTTTATGAGGTCTTGGTTCTTGTCATTGAGCCCTCTCGGGGCAGATGAATTGAGGGCTTGTTTTTTATTGATACGGATTTATGATGACTTAAGGGTTAAGCTGCAAAGCTGCCCTTTTCATCACCTGGCAAATGGTTGAGAAACTGAGATGTTTTGATGCTTGAATTTGGATGATTTCTGTCCGAATTCAGCAATTATATCTCTGCCATCAAAGAACTATGCTCGTGTCTCGTTCGTGCCCAATGGGAAATCTGAGTACTAAGAAGCATGCGGTAGATCTAACGATTTTCATAGGTGTTCAAGAGCGTATGAGAATTACTAAATCGAATTTTTATTATTTCTGTGGGTAGGTCAAACTCTTTCGGGTGCAGGGCATTCATGTTTCTGCGGGGCTTGTGATTGTTATACCCTTCTAGTGCCAACTGTCTCATCCTTGTTCCTATTCCTATTAGTTTATTATTCTTTGAAATTCTCTTGAATATGCAAAATTTCCGTCGGAATCTGACCTTGTTGATGTGCACAGGTTACGCTTTTGAATTGGCTTTCTGTTTTGGCTTATTCTTTTGCTTTTGTATTTTGTATCATCCCAAGGGTGTAATAGAATAAAACAATTAGTGGACTGGAAGATTTTCCTGTCCTTTTTATCATCTACTGGTGTCGTAACTCATTATTTTTGTTACAATTGAAGTTTTAAAATGTAAGACTGCCAGCTACTTGTTTATGACCTTGATGCACGAGGTCCCTGTGAAGAAGCAAGATCTTCCGACATCTGGACCTTGATAAAAAATCAAGCAAAATTTTGTTTTGGCTTGATGCTGGGAATTTTGGCTCTGCTGCTGGTAATATAAGATCAGCATATGCCCGTAATATATGGGCTACTACTAAATGGTCAACGTGATTTCCATGTCTTTTTGATTGTTTATGTCATTTTTCATTCAAGTACTTTTTCTTGAAGTTTATATGGCGGGAATTTAGTAATTATTGGGAGATTTAGGGCCTTAAACCGAAGAATCTGATCTTGGCTGCACATGTTATGTTTTTTCCCCTTTGGAAAGCAACCAACGTTCTCTTCTTATTCTTTCTTAGACAACAAGGTTAATCGTGGATCATAGTAATGACTATTTGTAAAGTTACTCGATAATTGTTGAAACAATGCCTCGTTATTCTTAATAATTAAAGGATAGTTACAAGAAGATGCATGTTCTTGATGATTCTGCTTTTGAATCAATTTGATTCATAAACTGAGTGATCTGATTCTCGATTGTCTTGTCTTATGTAGAATGACGACAACCAAAGAGAGACTTCTGCGACAATGCTCAAAGCAGGACAGGACGCTCGTTTTGCGAGAATGCTATAACTAGAATTCCTCTTCTATATGATACACCCCACCGGAATGCTTGGCTAGCTTGATTACACACATAAAATCCATCGTTTGGAGGTAAATAATCCACATGGAATACATTACACCTATTTCAAAATCTCGTGTTCTTGTACTATACTTCTGTTCTCTCAGTCGGAAGGCAATAACATTGAGCTATGTACAAGCTTATGCTGAACTAGAAAGCCCATGAAGATATGGGTTTTAATTTACATTACATGTATGCACGAGTGACTCTCTCAGGAGTTTCATCCGGAGATCAGATGTAATACATACTTATGTTTAGTCCATCACAAAAAAAAAAAAAGATCAATGTTCAGAGCTTAATGGAGGTTTGCGTGCATGGTTTTTCTTTTTTCTTTTTTTTTGGCCGGGAGCATTGAGTTGTCTTTCCCTCTCTTTCTAAAAGCAACTTAAAGTTCCATGAAGTGATCACTGGAGTCATGAAAATTCATTATTTAGATTGAGTACAGACTGGAATGCTTCAACCCACATTCTCCTCGTAAAGCTAATCTTTTGACTAGAAAAATAGGAAATTTTAAGAATCAGGATCGGCACCGATACTCATGAGTCGCCCCTTTCGCTTCTTGCATTGCCATCACCTCTAGCAAAGCATTGTGCAATCTCTTCTTCTTAGGCTACACTGTCCTCCATACTCCTTGATGATGATGAGTGTAAATCTAATTAGGCGGGAAAGTTAAACGTCTCATTTGATCAAGTGTTCACTTGAAAAGAAAAGTGCGTTATATTTCAATTCGCTAGTGAAAGGGGAAACGGAAAAGAGAGAAGTAACAAATTGCTTTTGAGAAAAGAGACCATGGCGTCAAAAGTCAACAGAGATTAACATCAATTGCATTGACAAAATTTTGTGGAGAAGCTGATACATGCATCCCCATGAAATGTCAACAAGCATTAAAACTCATGCCAACAACTTGGCGAGTTCATCAACCCTCAAGCTTCCTAGTGGTGATACATTCAAGTGGTGTTCATCCAACTCCTTTTTCCTTCGAATTTTCGTATCTCTCTGCTTGTTTCCTCTCTCCGTAAGTGTAGAAGAAGGTTCGCCTTCGGCATCTACATTTCCATCTTCTTCCTTCACAATCTTCTTGGACACAGCTCTCCTAGGTCGGTGCCTGAAAATGGGGCCAGGTGGAGCAGTCTTTGCAAAAGCAACCGCCCTTTGGTAATGCCTGCATAACTCCATTCAAGTGTTTACTCCCCTTCTGAAATAAATTAATCAGCAACATAGTGACCCTACGACTTTCAATTTGGCAAGCAATCTGGCATGTGAGAGGACCAACCTTCTTGAGGAAATGATAACCAGCTCGAACAATTCTAGAAAGATCCCTCGCCTGCATTCAATTCATTGAGAAAATATAAAATAAATATCCTATTAGTAGCTTGTCATGACGAAACATAGACTGGCCATTCCAACATGAGTAATTCATCTTCCCATCTTCGGAAGGGAAAGGATAAGTCTCCCATGCCTATCTCCATTCCATTACCAATTCTCGAACGTTTCTTTTTGCTTGCAGAGTCAGTTTTGCGATTTACATCCAAATTTGCTCAAAGAAATATTCTTCATCGTGGTAATGGTAATTCACGCGGAATGTATTAATGACGATTAGGTCATCCAAGGGAATACGCGTTATGCATAACATAAATAAGAGCATTGCCTCAGCTCATTCTAAAAAGTACTCGACTCCCTTCTTCAATGGCGATAGTGAGTTCACCAATGCATCTCTTCAAATTGTTTGTTTTGATCTTAAGTGCCATTGCTACGCTAAGCGATGGGCGTTCTCCATCTGTTATACGGTTGACTCCAGACGAGAAGTGGCTCAATCTGAGCAGGATTGACGCATTACCGGATGCAGATCACGAGGTATGTGAAAATACATCGCGTTAAGACTTACTGTGTCTTTGATTTTGAGTTTTTTTTTTCCCGGTTTATGCATTGATCCTGAAGTTTCACCTTTTTACGACTTTGCTATGTACTTGTCAGTATGCTGGAGTAAGCTTGACCCCCGGCAGGTTCATGGGAGCTCGTGCAACAATAAATGTGTGGAATCCTTCCGTCGTTCAGCCAGAAGTCAGTTTCTCCCAAATTTGGCTCGAAGCAGGCCCCAGAGAGAGTATGAACACAGTGGAAGCGGGATGGATGGTAAGAACTTACGTTGATCGACTCCGAAAATTTTAGCATGATTTGCTTCTAAATGTTTGTAGATATAGAAGATAAGCAGTTTGTGTTTCTACTGTAGGTCGATACAGTTTCTTATCCCCGCAATCAGGCGAAGATTTTCATATTTTATACTGTGAGTTCTTAACTCTTTCCAGTGCTTACAATTCACCAAACTTTCATAAGTATGTCAAATTTTGACATGCTTTCCTTGGGTGGACTTTAGGCAGATGGCTATCGTACTCGCTGCTACAATCTCGATTCTCGAGTGCAAAGATGGATTCCGACTAATAAGGGGCAGCAGATTTGCTCCAAACAATCTGCTTGTGTTAATAATCGGCGTCGTAGCGGAAGCGGATCGGAATTTTGCAATTATGTCGGGAGCTATAGAAATCGATCGAAATAAAACGAGGAACAAAAGGACACCGGAAATTTACGTGGTTCGGTCCGAATGTTGGAACCTACGTCCACGGGAAGAGTCAGCAAATCAATCCACTATAAATCGGAGAATTACAGGATTACAATCACACACATGCATTCAAGTGTTTCTCAGCCCTATTTTATACCCGATACCCACGGTGTTTAACAACTCAACTCATTCACTGGACTTGACTCCGCACAAAACTCTCTGAGCTCTTTTCTCTCACTCTCTCTCGAGCTCGTTTCTCTCGCTCTCTACCGAGCTCTTCTGTTTTCGCTCTCTGTCTCGCATCTTCAGACGTCTTCTCCTTATATAGGGAGAACGGTAGAGGACAAGACAAAACAAATGAGAAATAAATGGCCTCATTAAATGCTGCAGCGCAGGCGCCCACAAGACAAGCCGCAATCGGCACCGAACACCTACCATATATTTCGGGCATGCATGCAGATCGTGCATGTGCATGGGCAAGCATTTAATGAGGCGGCAGAGATGAGGGATAATTGTCAGAAACGTGTGCCATTGATCCGTGAAAAGAGGTGGGCTGCAGTCTTCAAATTTCTTGTTCCCGGTGAAAAGTAAGCGTACGAGAGGGAGTCTTCTGAAGCCACAAATGTTGACCAACTTTTCTACGTGCATGGCCATGTGCATGCATTTCTTCATGCACTTGCAGCAGGTGGTGGGTCCTTTATTTAATGTAGAATATTGTTGATCCCTTCCTTTTCGGCAGAAGACAATTCTTCTTTGCTTGCATGCTTAAAAAATAAAACCCCATGCAGCGTTTGGCTTCTTCCTTCTACGTATACGCACGGAGACATGGGATTAACGCCGGAACAAAATTCGAAGACATCACAAAGTCTCCCCTGAACTTTGTTTAGTCGGCCAAACTTATGCGTATTAATCTAACGGGCTCAAACTTGAGACACAATATAACAATTCTCCACCTTGGCTCAACGTTTGAGGCCAAATTATAGTGATTATTTTCCATGCTCGGTTCTCCCAACGCCCCGATGGGTGCTCATACTCTACAGACGCCAATCGAGCTCATACAGAGCTCGAGCTTTGCTGAAGGAACATGCTTCGTCATCATTTCTGCTGGGTTCTCCGCCGTTGCTATTTTCTTCACAACAATTTTACCCTTCGCTATGACATCTCGGATGAAATGGTACCTGATGTCGATATGTTTTGTTCGCTCGTGATATATTGGATTATAAGCCAAATATATCGCACCTTGATTGTCACAGTGTATGATGACACTTTTCTGCTCCAGTCCAAGGTCCGAGAGCAAACCCTTTAACCATATCGATTCCTTTGCAACAAATGTTAGTGCCATGTACTCCGCCTCAGTCGAGGACAATGCAACATCATCTTGTAAAGACGCCTTCCAACTTATTGCACCACCTGCAAGTGTAAACACGTACCCTGCTAGCGATCTGCGATCATCCAAGTTACCGGCGTGATCTGAATCCACGTACCCTGTGGTCTCATTGCCATTGACGTTCCTCTGATACATAATGCCGACGTCTGCTGTCCCCTTTAGATATCTGAGGATCCATTTCACGGCTTCCCAATGAGCCTTGCCTGGGTGCTTCATGTAACGGCTGACAACACTTACAGCCTGTGAAATGTCAGGTTTAGTACATACCATGGCATACATAATACTACCCACTGCACTAGAATAAGGAACACGGGACATATGTTCCTCCTCCTCCTCAGTTTGCGGTGATAACTTGTCAGAAAGTTTAAAATGTGCGGCTAAAGGGGTACTTACAGATTTTGCTGACTGCATATTGAAACGTGCCACGATCTTCTCAATATATTTCTTTTGAGACAAACGCAACGTTCCTGCAGCTTTGTCACGCAAAATTTCCATACCCAATATTTTCTTAGCAGCACCTAATTCTTTCATTTCAAACTCAGCACTCAACTGCCGCTTCAACACATCAATATCAGACATATGTTTAGCTGCTATTAACATATCATCAACATATAATAGCAAATAAATCAAAGACCCATCCTCCAATCTCCTAAAATAAACACAACTATCAAACTGACTTTTCGAATAATCTTGACTAGTCATGAAAGCATCAAAACGCTTATACCACTGTCTAGGAGATTGTTTCAATCCATACAAGGATTTCTTCAGTAAGCAAACATGGTCTTCCTTACCTGGAATAGCAAATCCCTCAGGCTGCTTCATGTAAATTTGTTCCTCCAATTCACCATGAAGAAATGCCGTTTTCACATCTAGCTGCTCCAGCTCAAGATCCTGTGCAACAACTAAGGCAAGTAATACACGAATAGAGGTATGCCTTACCACAGGAGAGAATACTTCATTGTAATCAATGCCCTCTCGTTGAGTATACCCCCTCGCAACAAGTCTCGCCTTAAACCTGGCTGCCTCTACACCGGGAATGCCTTCTTTCCGTTTGTAGACCCATTTGCATCCAATAATTTTCTGACTTTTGGGTACTTTGACCAACTCCCATGTCTGATTCCGATAGAGTGATTCTATTTCTTCACTCATAGCCTCTAGCCACTGTGATGACTCAGCACTAGCCATCGCCTCAGAATAGGATGAAGGCTCATCCATCTCCACCTCATCACCTACAGTTAATGCATAGGCAATATCAGAATAACCATAACGTACCGGTGGTTTAATTTGTCTTCTTTGTCTGCCCGTGGCTATGTTGTGTTGTGGCTCTGCTGGTTGTTCAGTATCACCGTCTTCAGGAATTGTGGCCTCATCAGCAATCTCTTCCTCTGTTACCTCTGAGGTCTTTGGAGACTCCGCCTGAATCTCCACCTCACTTCTAACACCACGATCCGTTTGCTCTGCTAGTTGAGTCTCAAGACTCTTCTTTTTAAGCATTGCAGTCTCGTCGAAGATCATGTCTCTGCTGATTAGAAAACCGGGTGATCTGGGATCAGTGCACCACAGCCGGTAGCCTTTCACCCCTTGTGCATAACCCAGAAATATGCACTTCTTCGCCCTCGGCTCAAGCTTACCATCTCTCGCATGAGCATACGCAGGACATCCGAATATTCGTAATCCGGAGTAATCAACAGGTTTCCCCGACCATACTTCCTCAGGAGTCTTCCACTCAATAACAGAAGATGGAGATCGATTAACCAGGTAACACGCCATATTTATTGCTTCGGCCCAAAATTCCTTGCCCAATCCTGCATGCGAAAGCATGCACCGAGCTCGCTCGAGTAGAGTTCTGTTCTTCCGTTCTGCTACGCCATTCTGCTGTGGTGTCCCAGGAACTGTGCGGTGTCTCACAATCCCTTCCTTTTGGCAGAACTCGGTAAAGTCCTTACCACAGAACTCCATGCCATTATCAGTTCTCAGGCATTTGATTTGTTTACTTGACTGCTTCTCAATCAATGCCTTAAAATTCTTGAACTGATCAAATACCTCGGATTTGTGCTTCAGGAAGTACACCCATACCTTCCTTGAGTAATCGTCGATGAATGTCAGCATATATCTGGCACCTCCTTTCGATGGAACTGGAGACGGTCCCCAAACATCTGAATGAATGTATTCGACTGGTTGCTTGGTCGAATGTAGAGCTGTACCAAATTTGACACGACGCTGCTTCCCAAAGATGCAGTGCTCACACAGGTCCAGCTTTCCTGTCTTCTGACCTTTCAGCAACCCCTTTTCACTCAACATTGTCATACCTGCCTCACTCATGTGTCCCAATCGCATATGCCATAATTGAGTCAAATTTGAGTCTGACTCACCTGATGAAACTGCAGCAACTCCGGTCACGGTTTCTCCCAGTAAATGATAGAGAGAATTCGCCTTCTTCCCTTTCATCACTGTCAGGGCACCTCGAGAGATCTTCAGCACTCCACCTTCAGCTGTGTATTTGCACCCGAGGTCATCAAGTGTTCCCAAAGAAATAAGGCTCTTCTTGAGCTTCGGTACGTGCCTTACGTCTGTCAACGTCCGTTCTACGCCATCATGCATTCGGATCCGGACTGTTCCTATCCCCACAACCTCGCAGGCTGCATTATTCCCCAAAAGAACTCTACCACCATCTGCAGTCTGGTAGGTAGTGAACCAGTTCTTATGAGGAGTCATGTGATAGGAACATCCAGAATCTAGCACCCATTCGTCTCCTGACGAACTCGTAGATACACATAGGACAGCTTCGGCATCACTGGTACTCTCCTCGGCAACATTCGCCACACTGCTTGTGGCATTTTGCCAAACGCCTTTATTTCTTAGCTTTGGACAATTTCTCCTTATGTGCCCCTCCTCGTGACATTCGAAGCACTTCACGCGACCTTTTGATTTCTATGTCGCGACTTCGACCTGCTTTTGCTTTGGCTTCTGTTGCTGGGCCTCCGATGTTGGTCTCTACCTCGAATCACCAGTCCACGCACTACATCTTGCGCTAGACTGTCATCACGCAACTTTCTCTGCCACTCCTTTGAAAACAGGGCAGATTTTACCTCCTCTGAGGTAATCGTAGTACGCCCCTGTAACAAGGAGTCGGTAAAGTGCTCCCATGACTCCGGTAGAGACGCCAACAACATCATGCCTTGTTCTTCATCATCTAAAATCTTGCCAACATTTTTCAAGTCCATCATGAGTTTATTAAACTCATCTAGGTGGGATCTAATGGACGTACCTTCAGTATATCGAAACTGGAACATTCTCTTCAGCATATATAAGCGATTGTTCAAACCCTTCTTTACATAGAGGGCCTGGAGTTTGGCCCATAACGTTGCGGCATCCTCCTCCTCGGCCACCTCTATTAGCACTTCATCCGATAAGTTCAATAGGATGATGCTCATGGCCTTCTCCATTAGCTCGTCCTTCTCAGCATCTCGCATTGTTTCGGGCAACTGAGCCTTGCCCTCCAATGCCTTGGCTAATCCTTGAGTTGTTAATAGCGCCTTTGTTGGAGAAATCTTTCTAGAATATTTTGAAGCTGACAAAACATTTCTATCAGTCTAAGTCTGGATATCGATAGTTAAAGTCTCAAGACTTTATAGTCTCAAGACTTTGTAATCTCAAGACTCAAAATTATTCTCACTGACAGTCTTTCTAATCCAGTGTTGAAGGAAATCCAAAGCCGAGGTTTATGGTTGAGGATTTGATCCTATCCTCTGGAATAGATTCTTTGGTTGGATAATCATTTCGGATTCTTTAATTCTTATCTAAGATCGATTGAAGATCCGATGGTCGACGAAATAATCTTGGATTATTCTATTCTTGGAAACCGAGATCCTGATTGTATGGGCGAACAGGATTGATGGGCTATCATCAGATTCCTTAAATAGCTCGGATGATCTTCTTGATTGATTCCGTCCAACGGGTAGATTGGAGGAATTCCTTTGGTAAGTGCCAACGGCTATGATGGCATGAAGGAGTATAAAAGGAAGACGTTCTAGTTGTTTTAAGTGTGTGATCGATAGAAAAATTCCAGAGTCTGAAGATCCTTGATTGTTAGTTGAGACTGAGCGAAATTGTATACAGAGAGTGTTTATACTTGGTGACGCCTTGAGTGAGTGTGGTAGATCATCTACACCTAGAAATCAAGGAAGATCAATACTGTAACAACTCTTTGATCATAGTAGAATCCAGCCAATCGGCTGTCAGTGCAGAAAAGTGGACGTAGGCTTGAATCAAGCCGAACCACTATAAACCGAGTGTTCAATTCTCTCTTTCCCTTACTCAGTCTTGCGATTGAATTTTTAACTGTTGCAAATTCTCTAATTGTTTAAATATCGTGCAAGCTTCGAGAAATTTTTTGTATACCTATTCACCCCCCCTCTAGGTACTCGTACTAGCTATTTCAATTGGTATCAGAGCTCGTGTTCTTACTTTGTTTGAAGTGTTTTACTTCAGAGTAAAAGATCCATGGCTAGTATGCTAGCACCGGGGCTGATGGAGGGGCAAAGCAATACCAGACCTCCCTACTTCGATGGAAAGGATTACAACATCTGGAAGAACAAGATGAAAGCTTTCCTATGATCAAAGGATCCTCTGGAATGGGACGTTGTGGAAAAAGGAATCACTCCTGCTGCTGCATCAATCTCTGAAAGAGGGAAAGAAACTGTTGAAACCAGCGGAATGTCTCAAGAAGAAATAAACAAGAGACAAGCACTCGATGCTAAAGCAATTTATTCTTTATATTGTGCTTTGTCACCAACTGAATATAACAGAATATCTTCTTGTGTTACAGCAAAAGAAGTCTGGGACAGGTTACATATCACTTATGAAGGGACAGATCGAGTGAAGGAGACCAGAATTAACATTCTTCTTGGTCAATATGAATCCTTCAAAATGAAACCAGGAGAATCTATAACTGACATGTTTAGTCATTTTACAGATATTGTCAATGGTCTTGAGAACCAAGGACAAAAAATTTCTGATCCCATGAAGGTGAACAAGCTTCTACGTGGACTCTCCAAGGATTGGAATCATATAAAGACTTCAATAAGAGAGACGCAAAGAATCATGCCATTATCTGTAGACGAACTGATTGGAACTCTTCAGTCTTACGAAGTGGAACGAATTAATGAAGACGAAGATCCAAGAGGTAAGAAATCTATTGCACTAAAATCAAATGATGATTCTGATGATGCAGATTCTGAAGATGATATGGATGATGAGGAGCTCGCCCTCATGATAAGAAGATTCAGAAAACTGAATAGAAAAGGCAGAAGGTTCATCCCAAAGAAACAAAGTTTTCAGAGACAGCAGACCAAGTCTGTTGATGATGAGGAACCAAACAAAGATGTAGTTTGCTTCGAATGTAAAAAAGGGACACATCAGACCCAACTGTCCTCTTCTGAAAAAGAAAAGAGGAAAAGTTGAGAAATTTCGAAAAGCTCTTAAAGCCGAAACCTGGAGCGATACAGAGTGTGAAGAGAGTGATGAGGAATATGCCAACCTATGTCTAATGGCGCAATCAGACTCAGACTCTAGATCAGACTCAGACAGTGAATTTGAGGTAAGTGATTATAAAATCCCTGTCAAAGTCTCTAAATATATTGATGAGTTATGTTTTAGTCTTAAGACTTCTCTTAAAAGGATTTCCGAACTTAAAAAGGAAAACTCAGTTTTAAAACAAAAGGAAAACATTTTAGAAGAAAAGGTAAAAAATTTAGACTTGAATGTTTCTACTCTTAAAGAGAGTGAAGACAATCTTTCAAAAGAAAATGCTTTCTTAAAAACTGATTTATCAAATATTTCAAAGAAATTTTCAATAGGGTCCGAAAAACTTGAAAAAGTCCTTTCAATCCAAAGACCTTACTTCAATAAGTCGGGTCTAGGTATGACAGCTGAAACAATCCCTTTGATTGATTTTCCGAAAGTAAAAGAAAGAATTAAGAAAAGACCATCGAGAGAGGCTTATAAAAATCATTTCAAAAGAGTTTTTGTAAAGCCTATAGGTCGAAATGCTTTAAGGTGTTCTAAGTGTAACAGTCAGGATCATTTTGAAAAAGAGTGTCCTATGGTTTGGAAGCCTGTTAAGAGAGTATGGCCTAATAATGCTCATCCTACTAACACCAAAGGACCCAAGAAAATTTGGGTACCAAAGAAAGCTTGAGACTCTTTTTTGAATGCAGGTCTCTGTCAAAAAGAAGGTAAAGTGGTATCTTGACAGCGGATGCTCAAGACACATGACAGGAGACTCAAAATGTTTCATAAAGCTTATTAAAGTAAATGGTGGAAAAGTTTCATTCGGAGGAAATAGCAAAGGAAGTATTGTGGGATTTGGAACTGTGAAAATTGGAAATCTCACAATAAGCAATGCCTCTCTAGTAGAAGGACTCAACTACAATCTACTCAGCATTAACCAATTGTGTGATACTGGTTACAAGATCTTCTTTCAAGAAGGCATATGTTCTGGAATTAGCAAAGATTCGACTCAGTCTTTCATGGGTCGAAGGCATGGAAACATCTACCTCCTTGATGTAAAGCCAAATGAAGAACAATGCTTAATCTCAATTCAAGATGAAGCAATTCTATGGCACAGAAAACTTGGCCATATCAACAAGAAGCAATTAGCCAAAATCTCTTCAAAGCAGCTTGTTCGAGGTCTACCTAAACTGCCATACCAAAAGTCTGACTTATGCACTCCATGCATTCTGGGAAAGCAGAACCCAGAGCATTGGAGAAAGATCAGATGAAGGCATCTTCCTTGGATATTCTACATCAAGCAAAGCCTACAGAGTCTACAACAAAAAAACCAGTCTGTGGAAGAATCGATGAATGTCAAATTCCAAGACTCAGTGCAAGATGAATCCAGCCAGACTCAGTACGAAGAGACTGAATCCGCTCTAGATCTTCAAATGTCTACATCTCAAGAAGCATCTCAGATTCTGGAAGTCCATCATCAAGACGCTCATGGAGAATCAAATAAAGAAAAAGATCATCAACCTGGTAACTGGAAGCACAAATCCAATCATCCCAAAGATCTTATTATTGGCGAACTTAATGAAGGAATCCGCACCAGATCAAAAAGGCATGAAGAATCTAGTGCTGTGGCTCTCATCTCTGAAATTGAACCAAAAAGCATAGAAGAAGCTTTATCTGATGAAAGCTGGATCGAAGCTATGCAAGAAGAGCTCAGACAGTTCAACATCAATGATGTCTGGGAATTGACATCTAAACCAAAAGGTAAAACTGTTATTGGAACCAAATGGGTATTCAGGAACAAAATGAACGAAAAAGGAAAAGTCGTACGAAACAAAGCAAGACTCGTGGCCAAAGGATATACGCAAGAAGAAGGAATAGACTATGACGAGACTTACGCACCCGTTGCAAGGTTAGAAGCTATTCGTCTATTACTTGCATTTGCTTGTTACAAAAATTTCAGGTTATTCCAAATGGACGTCAAAAGTGCTTTCCTAAATGGATTTATCCATGAGGAAGTTTATGTGGAACAACCACCTGGATTTGAAGACCCAAAGAAGCCAGACTCAGTCTTCAGACTGAAAAAGGCTCTGTATGGTCTAAAGCAAGCACCTCGAGCTTGGTACGACAGACTAAGTAAGTTTTTATTACATAATGGTTTTGTCAAAGGTAAAGTAGATACTACTTTGTTTATCAAAAAGGAAAACAAAAACTTTTTACTTGTTCAAATATATGTTGATGACATTATTTTTGGAACCTCTAATGAAAGTCTTTGTAAGAAATTTTCTAAGTCTATGCAGGATGAATTTGAAATTAGTATGATGGGAGAGTTAACATTCTTTCTTGGACTCCAAGTGAAACAAATGAAGGAAGGAACTTTCATCCATCAAGAAAAATATGCGAATGATCTTGTCAAAAGGTTTGGATTGGAAAAGTGCAAAAAGATCGACATACCAATGTCATGTTCTCAGAAGATAGACAAGGATGAAGAAGGGAAGAAAGTAGATCAAAAGCTGTATAGGAGCATGATCGGTTCACTTCTTTATCTTACTGCTTCTAGACCTAATATTTTGTTTAGTGTTTGTATCTGTGCTAGGTTTCAATCAGATCCTAGAGAATCACATCTCATTGCCGTGAAACGAATTATCAAATACGTTGCTTCATCTTCAAGCATCGATCTTTGGTATCCAAAGATGGGAGACTTTAATCTTCTAGGATACTCAGATGCAGATCTGGCCGGTTGCAGAATCGATAGAAAAAGCACCTCTGGAACTTGTCAACTACTTGGAAACAGAACGGTGTCTTGGTTTTCGAGGAAGCAAAGCACTGTAGCTCTTTCAACGACAGAAGCAGAGTATGTAGCTCTTGGAAGTTGCTGTTCGCAAATTCTATGGATAAAACAACAGCTACAAGACTTTGGCATTGAAGACTCATGCACAGAAATCAGATGTGACAACACCAGCGCTATCAATCTCACCAAAAATCCAATCCTTCATTCAAGAGCAAAGCATATTGAGATTCGACATCATTTTATTAGAGATCATATTCAAAATGGAGAAATCTCGATTCAATTTGTTGATTCAAAAAGTCAACTAGCGGACATATTCACAAAGCCTTTGGAGAAGAATCAGTTCGACTTTATCCGCTCGAGACTCAACATTTTGAAGCTTGAAGAAGTTAAAGTCTAGAGACTCACCAACTCTAAGACTCTGATCTCTTAGACTCTAAATCCTGAGACTCAGACATTCGTGGCTATAGACTGTAAGTTGTATTTCATCTAAAAAGTACTAATTGTCATTTAGTTATATTAACTCGAAAAGGTACGATCCTTCGTTTAATAATTTTGGCAGTTATTGATTTTGAAAAGAAGTGATCGTTCACTTTCCTTGCACCGATTGAACTTCCTTTTTCAAAACTGAGTTATATATATACAGTTTTTTTCCTTTCCCCAATCTTCAAAACCCTAAAAGGCACTCTCCTCTCGATACTGTTTCTACTCTTTGTTCATCGTCGAGAAAGTGGTCATTTTTCTTGGGAAAGCAAGTGAAGGAATCCTCCAATAGACAAAGAAAGATGTCGTCTTCGAGGAAATCATCAAGAATCGCAAACAGGGGACCACAAAGAATGAAGAAGGGACCGACTCATTTCGATCTCACTGAGGAAGAAGACTTACCAAGTCAGCGACAGAGTCCGATTCGCTCTCCTCCACGTCATTCAGCATCACCTGCCCCACAAAGTGCAAGTCATAATCTGGAAGAAGAGATAATCGAGGATGCCGACCCAGTAAGAGTTCAAAAGCCCCCCTTTTTGTATAAACTTTATCGTGCATTGAAAAACACAGGTACTCCATTGAACTATATAGATGACTTCCTTAAGGACAAAAATTATGGGAATGAGTATCTTTTTCTGAAGAAAATGGAGGAATGGGGAATTGCCCCGAAAGGAAAAGCAGAGGAAGCACTTGCGAACATTCCAAGAGATCCTCGTATGCCAGGACAAAATCTGATTGACGGGAACGATGATGACAAAATGTTCCTTGAATTTAAACCTAAAATGGGTGTGGCAGCAAAGGTGAAAGGAAATCGGATGGATTTGTTTAAATCCAAGGATCAGGAAAAAGTGTATTTCAGTCTGTTGAAAAGAGGGATAATCAACCCTAGAAGTGTCGATTTTGACTTCCTGGATTCCATCAACTTGAACCTAAGAGAGAAGTTGAATTTGCTTCAACTTGAGACTTTCTGCTCTGACTCTACAGACGGGTATGATCATCTGACCGCTTATTTCTATTCAAATCTTAGCTTTTTGGATGCGAATAGAATTTCATTCAGTGTTCGAGACAAAGTCTACGTGGTAGATGTGAATATGTTGGCGGACATAGTTGGAGTTGAACGGGGACGCTATCTCCCAATCAAAGTCTCACCTGCTCGAACTACTCTGGATCTTGTCAAAGATAGGGATGTAGATAAGAAAATTATCTATTCCAGGATGAATGCCATCAACATTGTGCTTCACAAGATTGTGATCAATTGTCTCAGACCTAAGTCTACTTCAAAGACTTCTGTGTCTCTTTCTGAAGCAAAATTGATGTATGCGATCAACTCAGGACGGAAGTTTTCTCTCCCGCACACTATTCTTTTCCATATGTAAAGAGCAGTGTCAAAAGACAAAGGACAATTGCCTTATCCTGGTCTGGTGACCAAGATCTTCAGACATCTGAATATTGAACTGCCACATACTTTTTGTGTTTGAACGTGTGATAAGATGGTGGTAGGGTTGAAAATGTTAATGAAGATGCGTCTGCAAGAACTCTCTAAGGCAATGGAGAAATTCAAAGTGAAATCTCTAGTCCAGTCTACTTCAAAAAGGAAAGGAAAGAAGGCCATTGGTGCTTCATCGAAAAAGAGGAAAAGAACTTTTATCCTGGAGGATGAGGATGAGGATGAAGATGATGAAGATCCCACTATTCCAGCACTGACAAGAACAAGACGTTCTGTGTCTTGTCCGACAGAACTTCAGCAGAGCAGAGAAGAAGAAGAACAGAGAGAGAAGGAGAAAGAAGTTGAGGAAGAAGGAGAAGAAGAAAAAGAACAGTCTGCTGATAAATATGGAGAGAAGGGAAATCAAGAGCATGATCATCACTCTTCCCCTTTCGATGTCCTAGAGACAGGGGGAGTTAGCGCGCAAGAGAGGTCTCCACCTCATGCTGCTGAAGATCCAAGACAATCTCCAGAAGACCCAGAAGAAGTTCAGGTCTCTCAATTGCCTGAAGAAGGTGATACGTCGATTCCAAATCTGCCAGACCGTTCAGAAGCGCCATCGTCTGCATACACACCATCTGAGAAAGCCAATGCCAGTACACAGACGGATGATTCTGCAGATCTTCGTAGTATCATGAATATTCTTCTGGAAATGCGTAACCAGATATATATTATGGACTGTGAAATCCAAGCTTTGAAGCATGCTAGACAAGCATCTTCAGTCTCTCTGGAAGATAAATTCAAAGACCTCGCTCTGCAACTTCAAGCCAATGCCAAGAGAGAAGAGGTAGCTCATCTGCGAGAAGATCTGAAGAAGCTCGAAGGAGTAGTCCAGTCCATTAGGGATTTCCAGATCGTGCGCACTCCCAAGCAGACATGACTCCTTTCTCACCCTCTTTTTAATGATGACAAAAAGGGGAGAATCAATTTGAACAAACATTATTTTAAAACTTTATTTGACTTTTGTGTTTATGTTTATTTTTGAGTATGACTTGAGAACTTGAACTTGAGTGTTAGACTGAATTGGCTGTGGATTTTGATGCTTGACTGGTTGCATTTATATCAAGTATTGTTACATGGTATTACTCATGAAAGACTAACCAATTTGCTGTGGATGCAGAGTCTGGTTGTTTATTAATCTTTATGAGTTAGCCATATTGCTTGAGAAATGTTTTTGCAGGTCAAAATTGTTCAAATCTTCAAGAAAGTTTTGTCACCATCAAAAAGGGGGAGATTGTTGGAGAAATCTTTCCAGAATATTTTGAAGCTGACAAAACATTTCTATCAGTCTAAGTCTGGATATCGATAGTTAAAGTCTCAAGACTTTATAGTCTCAAGACTTTGTAATCTCAAGACTCAAGACTCAAGACTCAAAATTATTCTCACTGACAGTCTTTCTAATCCAGTGTTGAAGGAAATCCAAAGCCGAGGTTTATGGTTGAGGATTTGATCCTATCCTCTGGAATAGATTCTTTGGTTAGATAATCATTTCGGATTCTTTAATTCTTATCTAAGATCGATTGAAGATTAGATGGTCGATGAAATAATCTTGGATTATTCTATTCTTGGAAACCAAGATCCTGATTATATGGGCGAACAGGATTGATGGGCTATCATCAGATTCCTTAAATAGCTCGGATGATCTTCTTGATTGATTCCGTCCAACGGGTAGATTGGAGGAATTCCTTTGGTAAGTGCCAACGGCTATGATGGCATGAAGGAGTATAAAAGGAAGACGTTCTAGTTGTTTTAAGTGTGTGATCGATAGAAAAATTCCAGAGTCTGAAGATCCTTGATTGTTAGTTGAGACTGAGCGAAATTGTATACAGAGAGTGTTTATACTTGGTGACGCCTTGAGTGAGTGTGGTAGATCATCTACACCTAGAAATCAAGGAAGATCAACACTGTAACAACTCTTTGATCATAGTAGAATCCAGCCAATCGGCTGTCAGTGCAGAAGAGTGGACGTAGGCTTGAATCAAGCCGAACCACTATAAACCGAGTGTTCAATTCTCTCTTTCCCTTACTCAGTCTTGCGATTGAATTTTTAACTGTTGCAAATTCTCTAATTGTTTAAATATCGTGCAAGTTTCGAGAAATTTTTTGTATACCTATTCACCCCCCCTCTAGGTACTCGTACTAGCTATTTCAGCCTTCATCTTGACGCTCCACAACCCGAAGTTGTTCCTCCCGTTAAATTTCTCAACTTCTACTTTTGCTCCAGACATAATTGCAAAGTCTTAGCTCTGATACCAATTGTTAATAATCGGCGTCGTAGCGGAAGCGGATCGGAATTTTGCAATTATGTCGGGAGCTATAGAAATCGATTGAAATAAAACGAGAAACAAAAAGACACCGGAAATTTACGTGGTTCGGTCCGAATGTCGGAACCTACGTCCACGGGGAGAGCCAGCAAATCAATCAACTATAAATCGGAGAATTACAGGATTACAATCACACACATGCATTCAAGTGTTTCCCAGCCCTATTTTATACCCAATACCCACGGTGTTTAACAACTCAACTCATTCACTGGACTCGACTCTGCACAAACCTCTCTGAGCTCTTTTCTCTCACTCTCTCTCGAGCTCGTTTCTCTCGCTCTCTACCGAGCTCTTCTGTTTTCGCTCTCTGTCTCGCATCTTCAGACGTCTTCTCCTTATATAGGGAGAACGGTAGAGGACAAGACAAAACAAATGAGAAATAAATGGCCTCATTAAATGCTGCAGCGCAGGCGCCCACAAGACAAGCCGCAATCGGCACCGAACACCTACCATATATTTCGGGCATGCATGCAGATCGTGCATGTGCATGGGCAAGCATTTAATGAGGCGGCAGAGATGAGGGATAATTGTCAGAAACGTGTGCCATTGATCCGTGAAAAGAGGTGGGCTGCAGTCTTCAAATTTCTTGTTCCCGGTGAAAAGTAAGCGTACGAGAGGGAGTCTTCTGAAGCCACAAATGTTGACCAACTTTTCTACGTGCATGGCCATGTGCATGCATTTCTTCATGCACTTGCAGCAGGTGGTGGGTCCTTTATTTAATGTAGAATATTGTTGATCCCTTCCTTTTCGGCAGAAGACAATTCTTCTTTGCTTGCATGCTTAAAAAATAAAACCCCATGCAGCGTTTGGCTTCTTCCTTCTACGTATACGCACGGAGACATGGGATTAACGCCGGAACAAAATTCGAAGACATCACAAAGTCTCCCCTGAACTTTGTTTAGTCGGCCAAACTTATGCGTATTAATCTAACGGGCTCAAACTTGAGACACAATATAACAGCTTGAACCAGTTTCCATCTATGATAATGAACAGCAATGCGATTTAACTATAGCCATATGGAAGGTAATTGAACAACCTTTTTAGTAAATACACATGGGATATCTTCTGAGTCTTCTGTCTCTTAATAAAAATATTTCAGGATCAAGTTTCTGGAGATTGGTGGCTCCGCATTGAGGAAGAAATTGTAGGGTACTGGCCTGAAAAGCTCTTCACTCATCTAAAGGGCCCTGCAGAAAAAATTCGATGGGGTGGAGAGATAGTCAACACAAAGCCGAGGGGTCGTCATACGTCAACGCAAATGGGGAGTGGCCATTTCCCTTCCGAAGGCTATAGAAGGGCGTCCTATTTCCGCCATCTTAAATTCCTCGACGACAGATTCATTGAGAGAGACCCGGTGAATCTTCAGACGTTTGTGACAAAACCTAATTGCTATGACTTACTGCTCAACCTGGACCCGCCCGGGACATGTGGTGTCAATTTCTATTACGGGGGCCCTGGATTTTCAGCTCAGTGTCCCATATAGTGATCCTATCATGAAATGCTTTCCCTTTTCTTTTCGTAACCAAATAAAATTGGCTCTTTGCTTAGCGCTAGCAGTAAGGATGCCGATGTACTGAATGTTGTTAGAAGTCTGCTTATGAAGTGGTAGTCATATTGAAATGAGAGTATTTGGCTATAGTCATACTTTTCGATTGCATTTCCTCCTTTCGCCTTAAGACAAGTGTTGTTCACTATAGAAAAGGTGTGGTTTCTACTTAAATATTACATTTACTATGGTTAAATAACTATTAGATGTAAAATTGATTAAATATTACATTTACGACAGGTAATCCTACAGTACCTTTTTTCAATATGGCTTTCCACTTGCACTAAACTATTGGATACTCGAATTTGGAGAAAGTTGAATTTATTTCATTGCTGCGGCTGGGGATGAGAAGCGGGTCACGCAACTCCTATATTAACCGGTCCATCTCATTATCTATTTATTCGATTAATTAAATAATAGATCTATTCTTTAATTTCTCTGTATGCAAGGGAATCTTTCTTAAGCAAAACTTAGCGTTAAGGACAAATTATGAGCTTCACTTGTAGACATGTCCTCCTCTCTCTTTTCCTTTGTGTTAGCTAGATGACCTTCCACCACGTCTCTTCTAAAGCATATGAAATGAAGTCATGAATGACCGGACATTCTATGTGACGTCAGGCTGAGGATGTTGGAATTCGTCCGGGACATGAGTAATTTACTAGAAATTGGTGGTTAAGAAGAAATGGTGAGTGGATGCTATCATATTCTACGAGGTGCTGTCTGTCACCAGCCATGCAATCGACTTTTTCAAAAATATATTCTCGAAAGTTTTGTATTCTAATTGGAGAGATCCAGAATACGTTTTTGGAAAATTTATTGATTGCCTAGGCCCCGTGAAGTGCAAGTGGGGAGGTTTTACTTTTTCTGATACCAGACATATAAAATGTGGAATCAACCCAACAACTCGTGATTTTGCAAAAGTCAAAAATCGACATCCACATTAATCTCCTCACCAGCTGTTCCAGCAAAAATTAGTGAATTTTAGAGGGGAGAAGATGCACGAAGACTAAAAGTAGAAGCTTGTTGATAGACTTGGTCATAATGAATCGATGACGATAGAACCTTAAGATCTCGAGTTCTTTAAGCTGTAAAACTCAGACACCTGTCTTCCGGGTAATCTCCAGATCAAACTATATTCTATATTTTCACATGGACATAAATTAGATCGAGAATTCCGTCTGAAACATTAATCCAATGTTATGCAATTTTGAAAAGTCAAGTCGATGGAGATAACTTGCGTCCAAATCGATGCTCATTCATGCTGTTTGGTTTCTAGTGATTCGTAGAAGAACACGGTAATTTCTTATGCAGGAAGGCTAAAAAATTTATTGTGATTTTTGGTCTAAGGGTTCAATGCATTTCTGACCATCCTTGAACCTTCAAAGCACAATAAGAGCGAAGACATCAATGTGAGATCCGAATCCGATCCCCTTCAACATTGTTCTTCAAGGGCTTCATTTAAACGCTCGTAATAAAGTCAATCTCTTGGTAACACATCCTGATCACAAAGTTTATGAAGAATTCGTCCAAAGAGATTTTCCATCATATCTTGCTCATTTAACTTATGAAGTCGTCGAATATGTGAGCAGTGACGCTTGTTTAGTCCAAGAACAGATCTGGTCGATCTAAATCTAGGAAGAACTAGGTGGGGCCATAATTGTAAATTTGGCCATGACAGATCTTATCCCGATGAAAGTCTATCGATGTTTATTTTTGTTCACTTTGGGTATGTTCGGATTGATTTTCATCATTCACCTTTTCACTTTTTACTTAATCAAAATGTGACAGCTTATATATTTAAAACATTTGGAATTTTCACAAAGCGCAAAAGTTAACGCGTATTGTAAAATCCGCAATATTTGGAATTTAGACATCTTGAGCTTTGTCGGCATCGACTCGAGTTCGACTAAGATCTGAGTCAAAATCGACAGATTTTAGTTGACCTCGATGAACATGAGTCGAGCTCGCCAGGTCGCGGCTCAAGGGTGGGCGGGTTGCGGTTTTGGGCAAGTGGGCTTTCATCGAGGGTGGATTTGAAACGATGAGAGAGGCAAAATTGGGAAAATGGCGAGTTCATAAGTCTGATCATACGTTAAATGCAACTTTGGATGTTAATTGTAGGTTTCTAAAATTCAAGGTGTGAATTGATATATAGTTAAAACGCGAGGATGATTTTTAATATTTTCTTCCAAAGAAAAATCAAGTCGGAATAATAAGACTCGAATGTTTCACCAGTTCCATTTGCGACATTGCGTGTTGGATTGATCACAGAAAGAGAACGTGCTCGGAGTATAGGCTCGGAGTATAGGGACATAATGCTCTCCAACCTAGTTCGATGTCATCCTTATTCGAGGCACTTTTCACCCCTTGAAGTCCTCAATTGAACTTTCCATGATTTTGGCGTTGCGTAAAATGGGTCTTGGACCCATATATGACCAATTTAAATCATAAATGGGTCACTTGTTTTTGATAAAAAGTAGTTAAATGGGTTTATTTTGATATGTGGGTTTTAAGTGGGTCTTAAGTGGGTCTTAAATGGGTCTTCAATGTGTTTAGATTTAGAACCCATTTTCACCCAAAACCTCACAATCTCTCTTTTTTCTCCTTAACTTTACAATTTTTTTAATATAAAAACCGAAATTATAATTATTTTTTAATTTAATTTAATTTAATTTAATTTTCTTTATGTTCTTTTTCTTTCTTTCTTCTTCTTTTGGTCGCCGGCGTCTGGCGAGCTCAAGCTTGCCGGATCTAGCGAGGTGGAGGCCTCGTCGATGTTCGGCGAGGCTCGAGCCTCACTGGCGTCAGGTGAGCTCGAGGCTCGCCTGTGGCTAGCCGCTAGCCGTTGTCGTGGCCGGCGACCGGCCAAAGAAGAAGAAGGACCAAAAAGAAAAAAGAAAATTATATTTTAAAATAAAAAATAAAAAATAATTAAAATTTGATTTTTAAAAATAATGATTTGAAAATTATAAAAATTTTCCATTACATTGGTGCGTATAAAATTATTTTAGCAATACCATTTTTAAAAATAATATATATAAGAAATAAGCTTGGAAGATTTTTAGTAATATAATCTTAAAAAAAATATAAGAATAATTTTTCCTAAATTTGGTTAAATATGAAAATATTTTATTAATATGAGTCAAGTTGGATTGGGTATGTGTCGAAAAATTCGTATTAGGCTTAAATGGGTTATAAATGGATTAATAGTTCAATTTGGGTTGATCCATTAATGACCCAACCTACCTGTTTGACACCTCTACATAGGGTTGAGTGCGGTTCCCGAGTAAAATCGGGAACCGAACCGGATCAGTTCTCGGGTAGAACCAATTCCAGTTCCTTGTTCCTTTTCTTTGGAACCGGTTAGGGCTCCAAATGAAAGCCCCAAATCACTTCACACGCTCACACTTCACAGAACTAAGTCTCTCTCGTTTGCTTTCGTTGCCCATCGCCGATGCTGCTCGCCCTCGATGCCATTGGCCATCGACGCCGTCGCTCAACTGCTCGCCATTGACGCCGCCGTTGGACGTTGCTCATCCCCCGGTGGAGGCCGCTCGATTGCCCAGCCGCCCCCTGATGCCGCTCGCCCAGCCAATGAGTTTCTGTTATCAGGTGAGTGCCCCCTTGATCTTGGAGGGTATTTTGTAATAAAAGGGACAGAAAAGGTATGGTACCAGATTGTAAAGTACTCCACAGGTTTGGTTTTTTTCAGATGTACAAGTGAACGTGTAGCAGATATCAAAACCCGTGCTCATGCCATGAAGTGCCTAACTACTTTTTCTGAAGCTGTTGGCCCTGGATTTGTTTTTGAGAGAGTGAGTTCTTTCTTTTAAGAGGAATATTTGGCATAACTCGAACCTAAAAAGACAACGATGTATTCTTTTTCCCAGTCGATTACGTGTCTTGTCTTGACTGAAGAGAAATCCTCTCTCTTTATAGTTTGAGATCTAATATACAGTTGGAAAGTCTAGCCGGTATCTTGATTTTCTTTCGAATTCATGTATAAAGTTCATGGCGTTACTAACGCAGAAAAAGGTGGAAGGATCCTTTTTGAATCATTCCTCTTCGTTTGTTTCGCGGAAAATATCATGTTTTCGGAAAATATTTTCCAATAAGTTATTTTTCAGGAAAATGACTCTATTTTCCATTGTTCGGCTGAAACCTAAATTTCGAGTGAAAAATATTTTCCACCGTTTGTTAGCTAATATTTTAATTGACCAAAATATTAGTTTTGTTTTCTTAATTTTTTAAAAAAATGAATTTTTAATTATTTATATTTTAAAACAATCGAAAATTTTATTATTTCTTTCTTTTTCTTTTTTCCTTTTTCTTTTCCTTCCTCCTTCCTCCTCCTTCTTCCTCTCGGCTCCTCCTTCCTTCGCCGCCGCATGCCTGACGATGGCCGGCTGCCTTGCGACCGACCAAGACCCGCTCACCAGATTCGACGAGCTTGAGGCTTGGCTGATCTTGTTTGAGCTTTACCTAGCTCGCCGGGCTCTAGCGAGCCGCAAGCTTGCCGGATTTGGCGGTGAAGCTTGGGCTCACCTGGATCGGGAGCTCGAGCTCTGCTGCCAATTTTGGCGAGCTCGCGGCTTGCTAGAGCCCGGTGAACCTTTGTCGAGCTTGGGTGAGGCTCGAGCCCCACCCAGCTCGTTGGATCTGGCGAGGCCCGAGCTCTGCTCCAGGCTGGCGAGGCTTTGCCTTGCCGGTCCGAGGGAAGGCTTGAGCTGGCTCACGGCCGGTTGCCGGCCGCCGCCGTGGTTAGCGACCAGCCACCAAGGAAGAAGATGAAATGGAAAAAAAGAAAAGGAAAAAAATTAAAAACTCGATTTAAAAAAAAAAACAAAAAAAGGAAGCATAAATGAAAAGAAACAAGGTGAAATAACTTATGGAAAATGTTTTCCTCTTCTCAAGAGAGGAAATCATTTTCCACTATCTTACAAGGAGATTTTCCATTGACCGGAAAACATTTTCTTTGATCATCTATTTTCCGCCATCTAAACACCGGAAATTCTGGAAAATGTTTTCCCGAAAATTGTTTTCCGCAAAACGAACGGACCCTAAGTCAGTTTATTTTGTTCGGGACTACCGTGCAGGATCACATGTAGGTCTGGTGTGTGTTCGACCCCCATATAGGTCACATCATCTCAGCTTATTGCCAGTGAGATAATCTCTGTTCCTGCGGTGAAGGCCCTTCTCTACCTTGGAGCTGTTGTCAATGGCCTTGTAAAGAACATGACAGTTCCAAGCTGGAATGATTTGCTGGATATCTATAATCTAACTACTGTGAAAGAAGCCCCGGGAGTAGTTGATTTACAGCGCTTGGAGCTTCTTTTTTAATTTGATCTTTCTACGTCTCATCTTCTTGTCGCATATGCTCTTTTTTTTTTTCTTTTTTTCTTTTTTTCAGCTAAATACCGACATAAATTGTACGTTTGTCATACTGCAGTGCATGTGCGAGATGATGAAGTAAATGATTTGCGCTCTTTAGATAACAGCTGCCTTAATAATTTGACCCAATTAAGGGAAATTCCAGCGTCTACTCTTTACAGGCAACAGTTATTGCATCGATACTTTTTCTCGGTCATGTTATTTCGCTTGATGTGAATACTACAGTCTGTCTCCTTATTAGTGTCCCAATTCTATCCGCGATAGAATGCTTGAAGTGTCACTTGTTTCTTAGAGTGCCCAATATGTCGTACAACCGAACTTGCATGCTTTTCTTGTTAATTTGGAGTTCTTGACATAGTTTGTTTCACCACCTGTTGATTCTTCCAGGTTCTTGCTGGAAGCTACTTCTCTGTGGCAGGAGCACTTGTGCGTCTGCTAAAACCAAGGAGGATGAGCATGTTTGGGACGCTGCTAATAATCTGGGGTCTGCTAAAACCAGGGAGGATGAGCATGTTTGGGACGCTGCTAATAATCTGGGGTCTTGTCAAGGGGGGCATCTTGGGAAAGCCTGTGAATGTGGATCCTGCAAAGGCAGTCCATGTTTATCCTACGATGTTGCTTGCATTGATTTGTGCCTTGTCATCCATTAAATATGATGTGAAGAAGGCCATGAGACCTGTCCCTGTTTGAACAATTGCAAAGCCACTGCAGCGCTTATCAAAATCTAAGCTGAAATGAGATGAATTGTAAGCAACGGTTCTGTTGAGGATGTTACTCTTTTTTTGTTAGGATTCTTGTCGTCAAAATTTTTGAAGAGTCTCAAGTCAACATACGGATCTTCAGTCCAACTTTTATAATCAATTGAATAGTGAGTTTTATATGGCTTGTTGGGTATGTATGCCTTTTATGACCGAGCAGTCTCTCTTCACTCTTACTTCTGATTCATTCGCGCAAGTGAGTAGGTTTTTGCTGAACTCACAATTTAGCAGACTAAAGTAAACAACAATAACTGCTTATTAAGATTCAGAGAACAAAGAGCAAAGACAAAACTGGCTTTACCTGAGGGAAGTTGACTCCTAACTGTAATCCCCATCTGTCAAATTTTTTTTGGTAAAGGTAAGAAATATATTGAATAGAACCAGGAAGCTATATAGAGCTATACAGCGAGAACTTGGACCCAAAAACCTACACTCACAAAGACAGCAATCAGAGCGAGTGGAAGGAGGCCAAGGAAAAGGAGACAACCCAAACGGCGAAGAGAAGGGCCAAACAACAGCCAAAGAGAACCAGCTATGCCCAATTTTAGCCGCAAAGTACATTTTCCTTGAGTATCATCAATAGTTTTCATGCCATGTCTGCTTCCTTCTCAACCTCAATGGTCACCTGTTTTTCTTTTCCCACTTGGGAATTCTGAGCTCTTATGCAAAGTTGGTAGTGGTGCGCATCTTAAGGCTCCTTTTCTTTCGTACTTGCTTATTCTCTGTTTCAGGCAATTTATACTTAAGTTAATGGCCACATGCACATTAAGACTTTTTGTCCCTAAATGACCCCTACATGTCCTGTTGAGGTTTATTAGTGCTGCAAAGCTGCAAAACTTCTGTGATTCGCAAGCGCCTGTTCTCCGAGGGGCCAAATTTCTCTTAAGGATAGTGCTTGAACGTCTCATACAATTAATCTTATTTACCCATCTTTTTCATCAGATTTCTAACAATTCTTATTTTCATGTTGTCTAATGTTTTTCCAACAATCTTAAGGATAGTTTTTGTTGTTGTGCATCACGACAGGAGCTCCAATGTTATTTGGTCACGTCACAATTGGGAAAGCAATGCGATAAGCTTAAACATCAATGTTTGTGAGGTGAAGTTGAGGCGGAGCAATAGTAAGTGAGCGGTAGATTTTGAGGGCTTGTTGACTGAAGTTTGAGGCAACTACTATGATTCTCCTATCGGGGATTGTAGGAATGTGCTTATTTGAATTGGAGGATTCCAATTCCAACGAACAGGCTAAGTCGAACATTTCATTCTTTTGATTTTTGGAAGCCTTACATGTTTGTATTTCTAGTTTATCAATGTTGTACATTTTTATTCGCATAAGTGTTGGTTGTTGAAAATCAGTAGGAAGCACCATACGCCATTCTCGTATTTGGTCCTTGCTTGTGGTCTTTCGTGGGTAGACTAAGTAGTGCCGTCGTGGTCGACATTTCATCCCGACCCATGATTAGTTCGTAAATTGAGCACAAAGGCTTTCTCCCGTTGTTCGAATCTGTTCAAGCTAGAAACAAAATAGGGTCGTTGTCATCAACAACGGCAAAGAGTACTACTAGCTTGTAGGGATTGTTGACGGGTATGCACTCCTCCTCTTTCGCATGGCAAGCTTGAAATATTTTCTATGGCTGTAAAGTGTTCCAATTTGCAAGAAATTATGCTGTCTTCTTTAGGAAATAGATTGCAAGAAAATTGATGTATTGGGAGATTCGTTATAAATTTGATTAGTTGATGATTGAGAAGTGCTTGTTTGGGAAGTTCGAGTATTCTTCTTGGGGAAATTGTGTGGACGTGATATTATGTTGATAGATTGTTTACTATGAAATGCTTACTATTGAGCTGAGCGAGTTTTTGCTATATAAACAACATTTTTAAGCTCTTTTACATTATCGACGTGCTTGATTAGGAGTGATAGGGGCATAATACTTACTCAAGAGCATTATATGAAGATGTCACTTCAAAAGAACATTTTAGATAGCGGATATGTGCTCATTCTTGGTGAAGGTGATGTAACTTGTAAATCGGTTAGACAAGAATTATGGAGGAAATGATAATCCTGCTAAACAACTTGGTTGAAATAGATGATTTTGATGATATAATTCTCAAGGCCATAGGCCAATGAGAAAGAATGGGTGGTAGGCTTTGGTATACGTAAAAATAGAATGCTAGTGGGGGAGGGGGAGAAATTATTTATCTTGGTGATTTGAGGACCGCTCAAGTTCTTGAAAACGAGAAAATTCTTCTCTAACTCACATTTGAAAATAAGGCTGAGTGGTTGAGGAACTTCTTAGCAAATGTTCATTTGGGAATGAACTACACCCTTTATGTTTAAACATTGTGATTGCTAAGAGGCTCCATTGCAATGAATGAAACTATCAATGGTAAATGTAGACAAATTTGGTTTAGGCATGATATAGTAAATCAATTGCTTATGGATGGAACTATGTCCATTGATTATGTAAAGTCAAAAAGTGGATTTGGTTGATCCTCTGACTAAGTTAGTTAAAGAAAGTCAATAATAATGATGAACCAGCTTATGTGGTTGACAATCCCATGAACTAAGTTCATTAGGTAATAACAAGTTACCTATTGAATAGCGAAAGATTGTACTGAAAGAGAGGCTCAATGAATTTCATAGCCATTATTGGTGTTATATTGAATTGTAGAATACATTTGATGGGATCACCTATATAAGTGTGAAGTGGGGATTCACTCTTATGAGAATTACTGGAAGTATTCTCTAGAGCACTTATAAATAAACTAAGCACACGCATAACCTCTAAGCATAGAGTTGCACTGAACAACAAAATATATGGGGGTGGAATGCGATTGGTGATAATTATAATTCACAAAAAGGAATTCTTGATTTATTGAAGTTTCAAACTTCACAAATGATTTTGTAAATTATATTTCATTTTTTTAGGTCCGATTTATAGCCTAACAAGCACTAGTTCCGAACTTCCAATGCATCATACTCCAATAACCTGACATTACTCTTTCATTTCTTTTCAAAAATTTATGAAATACGTGGGGCATTTTTGTATATTTTAGTAAGTTTTGCAATATTGAAAGCTCTTTTTTTTTTTTTTTTTACTGTCATTAATTTATAACAGTTTTTTTCAACCATTAATCTATAATGTTTTTCAGCAATTCAACAACGGTTTTTTAATGGTTTTGACTTCTATCAATTTGCAACGGATTTGTAACATTTCTCAACTAAATGTAAGAATTCGAGATGGAAAATGGTTGTCTCTTTCTTTTACCTACAAATTGTTACTCCGAATATAATTGAAAAATAATATAAATATATCAAAACAAGAATATTCTTTTTTCTCTTTACATATCTTTCCTTTCCTTATTTGGTTATACACCAAACATTGTTCTTGTTCTTTCTATTATTCTGTGTGCAATAAAGAAGAAAAATTGTTATATTATATCTTGAGAGAATAGCTGCTAGAACCTATCACACTGACTTTTGTACTTTGAAGAGCAGAATTATCATTAAGAACGGTGTTTGCACACCTTGGATAATCGATCTTTCAATTTCACAAAGGTTCAAGGGCTCAATTGAATCAAAGTAAAATAAAAAAACTGACTTTGATCATTGATAAAGGTTTATTCATTACCGGCTTCTTTTCTCCTCCTTTTTCTTCTTCTTTCTTTCGATACTAATCCTTTTCTCTTGTTTCATTAATTCATGGAATAGTTAGATTAAAAGTCTTAAAATTTACGGGAAAAGTACATTCAAGTTCTGGAAGTTGTTAAATTTGTATAATCAAATCTTAAATCTCAAACCTGAACTATATGAAAGATAGTTAAGTGAATGGAAGCATATTTTTCTCAATGACAAAGAGCGTGTCTTTGAAGTAGAGTTAATTGGAATTAAAACTACATGGATAATTCAGATGGGCTAATTATCTATCCAATCAGAACATCAAAAACAAGAATATGAAAGATACACCTGCTAGGGAAGAATTTAAAATTTGCATGGGGTTGCTCTAGAGAAAATGTGGATAACATAAATAATAACTAGAAAATATGTGTAACAATTAGAGTGGTTTTGCCACTGTTAAATCGATAATTGTGGTGAATATAAGATTTCATTGGTTTTAAGTTATCCATTCAACCAAATAGCTGCAAACAAATTTATCATTAAGGCTTCGGGGGTCCGAGAATATCTCGCTCGCATTTGGTTGCCTAATAAATCTGTGCAAATGAATTGGTCACATCGATTGTGCAGATCGAATTGCCAATAGAGAATTTTTGTAATTTAGACATCATTAACTAACCTCATAAAAGTTTATATATTAGTTTGATAAATACTCTTTTACAATTGACAACTTGACAAAATTTAAGTGACAACCAAGGCACCATGTATGAACCCAAGTGGTAATTACTCATTAGGTAATATCTTTCATTCCTAAGTTTATTAATTACGTACATCTGTAATCTAAATGTATAAGTTTAATTTTTAATAATAACACTAGCATTTTTTTTTTCATCATTCTATTGGCAATAAATTATCTCTCATTCGTGGCAACGCGTGAATATTTCTTCTGAAGGCAAAAATATTATTTTAAAAATTAAAGGAAAGTGTATTGGAGAAAGTTACGTTACTTCTAAAAGGCTTGCGAGACCGCATACCACAAGTACATAAGGGCCATGAAAAGTATTAAGGAGAATCCTTCCTGCTTAGCTCCGCTTTTAAATACCTCCCAGGGGGTGATTAGCCATGGGGAAATTTAATACCTAATATGACCAACCAAAATATCCCAATATAAAGTAAGAATATCAATGTCATGTTTAAGATTGTTTTTGATTTGGCTAATGGGGGGAAATGTAAAGGACTTGGGATTAGACGGTTTTTTTTTCCATTTAATTTTACGGTAACCCGTGGATAGTTATCATTAGAGCAAAAAATCTTATTAGAATAAAAGGAAAGTGCACTGGGGGAAAGTTTAGTTACAAGGAAAGGCCAGTGAAACCGTGTACAATAATTATGAAATGGCCAGAAAGAGCACAAGGAGATATCTTCCTACTTGATCCATCTTTTAATTACCTCCCATATATTAATTAGCCAATTTATTATTTAATTTGACAGAAATCTCAGCGTCAAGTGAAAATTTCCATGAAATAGTATATAAGCAAATACTCATGTTTGTTGCAATAAATACTAAACGCATCAATAGGTAAAAAATGTTGCTAGTATCTATTTACTTAATTCCATCCTCAATAGATTTGCTCTCATTTTGCGCCACCGGCCGCTGTGCAAAGCAGAAGGAGATAATTGTTCCAGAAATATGATGAAACAAAGTGGAAGGAGATAATTGTTCCAAAAATATAATGAAATTGGTAGAGCCATATTCAACAACCACATTCAGCCATATTCATCCACATATAACTCTTTTAGATCGTTTGAATTATCAATACTTTTTGTTATATGTGACAACCCGCTATTGCTTGCTGTTTTATTTATACTGCTGCAAATCAAATAAAATGAAAGGTTAGTTAGAAAATAAAAGATAAGTATGTCTTGGACCGCGACAAATGATATGAGGAGGTAAAAAACATGAACAGAGACGCTTTATTTTGTCATATCTTTTAATTACTTTCTAAGAGATCTCTTACCACCTAACGATTCTATGGATTTTTTTTCCTACATTCGAAGAAATCTCTTATTGACTAATGATTTCATGGTGTGACACTCCAAATGATAATTGCCCGCCACTTTTATCGCCTAAACTTACTAGGAATGTTAATATAAATAATAAACAAGTCGACATATGAGCTTTTTGAACATATTACTGGTAATTATAATCCCAGTTCTGTCATCGGCAAATTCATTTACTTTACGTTGCCACGCGCTGCACAAAGTGAAAGGAAATAATTGTTTTGAAATTATAAGGAAAGTGTTTGTAGCGCCACATTCAACCACATTAGTCCATATGTAACTTATTTGGATGATTTCAACCATTGACACTTTTTAATTATTGCAGCGACGCTTTGCTTTGGTATCACAAGCGAAATAAAAGGAAAGTTTAAATAGGAAATAAAATGCAAGTATGTCTATGAGGATGCTAGAAAAGCATCTAGGAAAAACACCTTATTGGGGGCATGCCTTTTAATTACTTCACAATAACTCTCTTATGAATTTTTTTTTCCATACTATATTTTTCTTGCATTCCTAGCACTTAGAAAAGCACCTTATTTGGGACGTGTCTTTCAATTACTTTCTAAGAATCCTATTATTTCTTTCCATTTTTTATTTTTCTTGTAGCATCAAAAAACATCTTATTATGGCTTGTCTTTTAATTACTTTGTAAGAATTATCTTATGAATTTTTCTTTCTGTATTACATTTTCTTGCATTCCTAGCATCCCCAAAAAGCACCTTATTGGGGGCATGTCTTTTAATTACTTTCCAAGAATTCTCTTATAAATTTTTCTTTCCGCATTACTTTTTCTTGCATTCCTCGTTTCCAGAAAAATTACCTTATTGTGGCGTGTCTTTTAATTAATTTCCAATTATTCTCTTACAAATTTTTCTTTCCATATTACATTTTCTTCCATTCCTGGCATCTAGAAAAAACACCTCATTGTGGCTGCCTTTTAGTTACTTTCCAAGAATTCTTTTTATGAAATTTGCTTTCCATTTAACTTTTGCTTGCATTCCTAGCATCCAGAAAAAAATACTTCATTAAGGCTTATCTTTTAATTACTTTCTAAGAATTCTTTTATGAACTTTTCCTTCCATAATACATTTTTCTTGCTTTTCTAGCATCTAGAAAAACACCAGATTGGGGCGTGTCTTTTAATTACTTTCCTGAATTCTCTTATGAAAGTTTTCTAGAAAAACACCTTATTGGGGCGTGTCTTTTATTTATTTTCCAAAAATTCTCTTATGAATTTCTCTTTCCATATTACATTTTTGTTGCATTCCTAGCATCTAGAAAATCACCTTATTGGGGACATGTCTTTAAATTACTTTCTAGGAATTCTCTAATGAAATTTTCTTTCCATATTCGATTCTTCTTGCCTTCCTAAGAGAAACCATGCCCTTTATAAATGCCGCATAAGCTCATAGCCCGTATCCATCAAAACTTTCTACCACTTTCTTGTCTCAGTTTTCATGAGAAAAAATAGAGAATATATTCTGTCCTTCACATATTCTTCGAGAAAATGAATACGCACATCTCTTATCCCGATGACTTTTACATATCCTTCGAGAAAATGTATACGCGCCTCTCTTATCCCGGCGACAAAAAGGGAGCAAAGCTCACTGCCGAGGAGTTGGAATCCATCGCCAGTTCCTTCGATGAGTCCCTCCTCTCTCCCCTCTGTGGTCTGAGCCCTGTCTCTGCCAGCTTGCCCTGGCTCTCCTCTGCTGTCGACGTGCTCACCATCGCTCACTCCGTAGTGAAATCCTTAATCTATGAGCTGAAACGGGACGGTATCGACAGCCTCTTGTCGTGGTATTTGGACAACAGCCTAAAGGTCCTGGATGTTTGCAACTGCATGTCCTCCAAGATCGAGCGACTGTGTCTCCGCCATTTGGACCGGAGGATCGCGATGAAGCTCCTTAGCGCGGAGGGCAACCCATTGGAGGAGGAGATTCACCAAGCGAGGGATTTGCTAGCAGATTCGAAGGGCGAGGGTGGGGGTGCCATCGAGGAGCGACTTAGAGACTTGGTTGTGAGCATTGAAACGTTGGCTCTACGGGAGGTGGCCTCACCGGTTGACAGAGTTGTTTGCCATGCAGTCCAAGCTGTCAATTTCTTGACAGCATTCGTTGTCGGAGTCATATCTTCGGCCTTGCGCTCTTCCTCGGGGCCGGTCATCTGCCTCCGCATCCCAGAGGAGTTCCCTTGGGGTGACTTTGTCCGTGCAATCGAGTCGACAATTATCGTGGAGTCGAGAGGTGGCAAGGAAAGGGACAGGAAGATGCGGGTGTTGAAGGAACTTGATGATGTGGAGGCACATGGGAGGCATGTGCTTGAGGTGATTGACCAGGTGGTGGCATCAGGAGGCGGCAGAGAGATCGTGGGGAGGCTGAGGGAAGCAGCGGCCGGGCTAGAGAAGGCCACTGAGGCGCTGTTGGATAGGTTGTATCAACTGAGGGATGAGATGAAGAAGCTGCTCTTGACAGTGAGGAGGATAAGGAAGGAGATGGCAGACGACTTTAGAGCGAGCTTGTGACATCCGGAAATTTTGTATATGTAAGGAGATAACATTCAGGATTTTCTATTATGATAATGATACTTAGATTATAACGTTAAATATTATTTGCCTTAGTAACCGGATGAATATGTAGAAGTTTTAATTGAATCATAAATTTTGTGGGATGTAGCGGATAATTTTTCCGTAAATGTAATTGTCCCGAGTCTAGCGTATTGAGTCGAATTGGTAGATGTACATTAATAGTAGAACATGTTAAAGTAAGGGTTAATATCCTAAAAAATTTCAAATTGGTATACCTGTGATAAATTTACCAAAAACTATTTTTTTTTTACGATAAAAACCCCCAAATTGATATACATGTGTCAAATTTGCCCTGGTTGACCATAAAAAAACCATAAACTTGTACATTTATGACAAATTTACCTCAAACTAATTTATTTGACCGCAAAAAATCCAAAAGTGATAAATTTGCAACAAGTATACCCTTTGCTAAATTGGATTAAAACCACAAAAAAAAAAAATCACAAAAATTGTAAATTGTGATAAACAGAGCGTAAACTCCCAAATTGGTAATACCGGTCAACTGTCACGTGTCATTTAACTTAATAATTTGACAGTAAAATTTAACGAAAACTAACATAAGGTAAATTTGTCACAAGTGTATTAGTTTGGGGTAAATTTGTCAAAGTATACTAGTTTGGGGTTTTTAGTGATCAAAAAAATAGTTTAGGGTAAATTTGTCACATGTGTATAAGCTTAGGATTTTTTCAGGGTATTAACCCTTAAATTAATTTATCGTCGACTTAGTTGTTAATGGATAAAAGTATTTGTTTAAAATCTAGCTATTTAGTATTAATAGTTAGTAAATTGCACTAATGGCGCCAAGGATAGATAAATTATTTTTATTCCCCTAATTATCCACTTTCCACTCTCATTAAGCCACCCATATGCCGCTTGTCTTTGTATTATGTCTTTGCATGGCCACGTGTTCTTACAACACAAGATTTTATAGCTAATTTTTGGATTTCTTAACAGGATATATGACTAAACCACTGAGATTCGCCCCAGTGGCCACCTTTCCACCATGGAAGGGGGAGGTGAGAGGTACAAATCCCCACATTTTCAGGGGGGATGGGGTGAGGACGAGTAAGTTTTAGGAATGGGTTTCAACTCTCACGCTCTGTAAGAAGCAAGACAAAAGTCTGAGAGTAAGTGTAGAGTAATCATAGAGTAGGACTGATAAAAAAAAAAGGATATGACTAGATATGATAGGATAAGAAATCTAGGGCTTTCTTCATATCCTATCCACTTTTGATGAACTCGGATTTAAAATCAAATATCCTTATATCTTATCCTATGTATTGTTTGGTGAACTATGGATTTAAAGTCGGATATTTAAAAAAAAAATTATCATTAGGCAAGTACAAATTTTCAGGTTAGATATTCACAAAAAATCCAAAACAACATATCTTTTTCAAATTAATTGATTCTCATCGAATTTCATGATTACCCATTATAATAATCTTTTCCGTTCCTTTGGAATAATCTTTTGGTTACCCACTTCAACATCAAACGTTTTTAGAATAACCTCAATTTCAATATGTTCACTTTGAAATAGGAATTCTTCTCTCTTACAAAATTTTCATTTATTTCCATTTTGTTACAAAAGGGAACACGTCGGAAAACAAGATTAAAAATTTATTCAAGCTTCATTGATATTATGTTGGATTTCGTATGTGTCGTTAGTGTATAATTTCCATATTAAAAGGTATTTTTTTCCGAAAATGGAAAAAAGTTACACACAACACAATAATCAGCAATAATCAAATTCAGAACCCTCTTCCACTAGAACGAGAGATACTGCTGTGCCCTTTGTCGTCTCTTGAGGGAATATTTTAGGGGTAAGTGCTATGGAAGTCCTAAAACTTGCAAAAAGTGCAATTTAGCCCTAAAACTTGTCAAATTGTTTCAATCGAGTCATAAAGTTAATGCCGTTAACATTTTCCGTTAAAAATACTAACGTGGAATTTAAAATTAAATTTTCAATTTCCACGTGGTTTTTTAAAAATTATTATTATTATTATTTAAATTAGATTAAAAAATTAGAAAATAAAAGTCAAAATTGATTTAAAAAATTAAACAGTTCAAAAATAAATAAAAAATTGGCAGTTGCCGCCCATCATCGGAGGGGTCGGTGGCCTAGGCGAGGGTGCCCAGATCTGGGCACACCGGTCCTCGTAGGGGGCCGGCGACTGTCGCCCGCCCTGGGTGAGGCCTCGTCAGCCCTTGCCGGCCCCGAGTGAGGACCGACATGGCCTCACCTAGGGCCGGTGACCATTGCTAGCCCCTCCGGCGATGGGCAACGGCGGCGGCAGGGGAGGAGCCGTTGATTTTATTTTATTTTATTTTATTTTATTTTTAAAAAATTTAAAAATAAAATGTAACTTTTCATTTTAGTTTTTAAATCTATTTTTTTAAAATGAATAAAAAATAATTTAAAAATCCACCTGGAAAATAAAAATTTATTTAAAATGCCATGTCAACATTTTTAACGAAAAATGCTAACGGTGTTAATTTTAGGACTTGATTGAAATAATTTGACAAGTTTTAGGATTTAATTGCACTTTTTGCAAGTTTTAGGACTCAATTGCATTTTCGTGACAAGTTTTAGGACTTCTGCAGCACTTATCCCAATATTTTATAGGTCACACATTGGGAGGAACCTAAAAATGAGACCAACCCCTTTTTGCTACTTATATATTAGATAATAACATGGTAATAAGTTTCTTGTTAACAAGAGCGAGTCAAGTAAAGGAACTAAAAGAAATCAAACCGTCGGACAAAATGATAAAAGAGTAATCTGCAAACACATTAAGTAGGCAATCCACTTAAAAAATAATACGATTCCAATAAATGGCATAAAGAACATCTTTGGATGTTGTTAATTGTCATAAAACAACAAAGAGACTACACAAGAAACCTATTAATTAAAGATAAAATTACTAGTTTCCCCTTACAACTAGCACAAATTTACCACGATCCATCACTCCAAATCACAACTTATTCTCTTCTCTCATCTCTTGGAGAAGTAATTCCACAATCGTCTCCTTGAAATCCTAAAAAAAGATGAATATTCTCAGGATCCTTCATAATTTTTCTACATAATTTTATTCTATCCATAGTACCTAGAGGCATTTAAAGAAGTTCCTCATTGATTTTTCGCTTGTCATTGTCCGAATCCATAGCATGTCCGATGTGGCTAGTGATCATCCTCAGTCTCTCGTTAGCTTTTTCCAAGAATGAGCCAAAAGTTCTTGCTATCTCAGCTAAGCTGATAGCCCATTTGTCACTTGCTTTAGCCCTTTTTCTTCTTGAAGAATCAGAAACCGTTTGTGTTTGAGAAAAGATGATAGTGGCAGTAAGTTTTGACTTACGCCATTAGTTGCCACATTATCATGATTTTCACCTTCTTCATGATCTTCGGTGCATGAATTTATGAAGGGTCTTCATTGAGATTTCCCTTGGCACAGTCTTTTCTAAATACAGTTGCTAGTCGATCATATTGAGGGAAAGACTTCCCTCTCAAAGAAGTAGCTCCTAGATAAGTCTATAAGAAAAATATGTTTTTTTTTTTTTTGAATGAATCAATTAATAAAGAAGAAAAATGAGAAGAAGTGACACAAACCTTACAATTTTTTTTGCCAACTATCCTCAGAATGAATATCAACACAATGTTTTTCATGGTCCCACCCAAAGCCACTTTGATCCCTCAAGTCATATATATGATTATACAATTTTTTCAAGTTTTTCATTTTCAACTCAATGTGAGTATTACCCTTAATGCTAGAACCAGGGAACTTTTTTTCAAACTAGTTATCTAACATAATCACGTAATCACTTTTAAAGCTGGTTATCGGCTTTCATTCCTCGTGCAACTAATTCTTCAAGACCATCTAGAAGTGTATTTTATTCATCTATTGTCCATACATGTCGGTCTCTCTTTGTCCCCTTCCTTTAGTTTGATTGATTGCTACCTACCATTCCTAAACATCTCATTGCAATTTCAAAAAAATTAATGATGGAGGATAGCATGGTAGAGAAATATGTGGGAGATTTTTGTATAATTTCAATGAGCTTTGCGATATTGAAACCTTTTTCTTTGTTAATATCATCAATTTATTACAGTTTTTGTCCGCCGTTAATCTATAACATTTTATAACGGTTCAATAAAGCTTTTGTAATAGTTTGACTTCTACCAATTTGCAACAGATTTGTAACGTTGTTCAATTAAATGCAAGAATTGAAGATGGAAAAGGTTGTATCTTTCTTTTGCCCACAAATTGTTACTCTGAAAATAACTGGAAATGAATAAATAAAAGATCTATTATATCTTGGGAGGATAGCTAGTAGAGCTTATTGCATTGCGTTTCATACCTTGAAGAGCAGAATTATCATTAAGAACGGTGTTTGCATGCCTCTCATGATCGATCTTACAATTTCACAAAAGTTCTAGGGCTCAATTGAATCAAAGCAAAAACAAACACCAACACTGACCATCGATAAAGGTATATTCATTATTGGCTTCTTTTCTCCCCCTCCTTTCTTTTACTACCAATCCTCTTCTCCAGTTTCCTTATTTCATGGAATAGTTAGATTAAAAGTCTTAAAACTTATCGGGAAAGTACATTCAAGTATTAAAATTTGTTAAATTAGTATAATCAAATCTTAAATCTCAAACCTGAACTATATGAAAGATAATTAAGTAAATGGAAGTATTTTTTTTTTTCTGAATGGAAAAGCACGTGTCTTTTGAGTAGAGCTAATTGGAATTAAAACTATATGGATCATTTAGATGGGCCTAACAGAACATTAAAAACAAGGATAGAAAAGATACACCTGATATGAAAGAATTTAAAGTTAGCATGGGGTTGCTCTAGAGAAAATGTGAATAACGTAACTAATACCTGGAAAAAAAAATGTAATGATGAGAGTGGATTTTATCGCACAATTAAATCGATAATTGTGGTGAACGGAGGATTTCATCGGTTTTTTAGTTATCCATACAACCATATAGCTGCAAACAAATTAAACATTAAGGCTTCGATGGTCAGAGAATATCTTGCTTGCACAATATGGTTGCCTAATAAACCCGTGCAAATGAATCCGCCGCACTGAATGCGCAGATCGAAATCCCAATTAAGATGCTATAGATAATTTTGTAATTTAGACGTCATCAACTAACCTCAGAAAAGTTTATATTTTAGTTTGATATTTACTCTTTTACATTTGACAATTTGACAAATTTTAAGTAAAAACCGAGGCATGATGTATGGGCCCAAGTGGTAATCACTAATTAGGCACTATCTATCATTCCTAAGTCTATTAATTACGTTCATCTACGATCTATATAAATAAGTTTAATTTTTAATAAAGATACTAGCATTTTTTTCATCATTCTGTTGGCAATAAATAATCTCTCATTCATGGCTATGCGTAGATATTTCTTATTAGGGCAAAAATATTATCTTAAAAATTAAGGGAAAGTGTATGAGAGAAAGCTTACGTTATTTCTAAAAGGCTTGCGAGACCGAGTGCCACAAGTACAAAGGGCCATAAAAAGTATAAGGAGAATCCTTCCTGCTTAGCTCCGCTTTTAATTACCTCCTAAAAGGCTTGCGACACCGAGTAACCCGTGGATATTTATCATTAGAGCAAAATAATCTTATTAGAATAAAGCAAAGTGTATTGGGAGAAAATTCAGTTTCTACGAAAAGGAATGTAAAACGGCATACAACAATTATGAAAGGGCCATAAAGAGTACAAGGAGAAATCTTCCTACTTGACCCATCCTTTAATTACCTCCCAAATGGTTATTAGCCAATGTGATTTATTACTTAATATAACCGAAACATCTCAATATAAAGTAAAAATTTCCATGAAATAGCTTATAAGCAAATACCCATGCTTGTCGCTATAAATACTAAAGACATCGATATGTAAAACATGTTGCTAGTATCTATTTGCCTAAATCATTTCTCAATAAATTTGCTCTCATTTGCACCACTAGCGGCCATGCAAAGCGGAAGGAGATAATTGTTCCAAAAATATAAAGAAAGATGGTAGCGCCATATTCAACAACTACATACAACCACATTCATCTGCATATAACTCATTTGGATCATTTGAATTATAAAATATTTTTGTTATATGTGACAACCCGCTAATGCTGATTTGTTTTTACTGCTGCAAATCAAATAAAAAGAAAGACTAGTTAGGAAATAAAAGGTAAGTATGTCTTGGACCACGTCCAATGATACGAGGAGATCAAAAACATGAACAGAGACATTTTATTTGGCCATGTATTTTAATTACTTTCCAAGAAATCTCTTACAAATTAATAATTTTATGGATTTTTTCTACATTCCAAGAAGTCTCTTATTGATTAATGATTTCATGTGACGATCCAAATGATAATTACCTACTATTTTTATCAACTAAACTTGTAACATCCTTGATTCTGACCTCGTGAGGATCGGCCATGAGGTCCTAAAAATTGACCATGGGCCATTGGTTATGGGTCAATCGGTTTGATTGGCAAGGAATTGTGGATCGGTCATGGTCTGACTGATCGACCAACTGAAAAACCGACTGAATGGCCACGAATTGGTCGAGGTGTTGGCTGTGAATTTTTTATTGATCATACCGATGGGATAGGATCATCAGCTCATAAAATGACTTTTTGATCATGAGAATTGATCACATGATGATTTTGGATCGGCGGATGGTCATGGGTTGATCCAACTAGTCGTAGTTTCTGGTCGTAGGTGATTCCACCCGATTATGCATCGATACACGGACGATCCAAATTGATCAAATGTGACCATCTTCTGACCAAAAATGCATCATTCCCTATTTAATTTTTAGTGGTCAGAACGGAATTTTGAATTGATGATGTCCGATCGTAAATCAGTAACGCATTGATTATGAACCTTACCAGTGGATTAGGTGCCGACTAAAATGAGCCCAGAGATAGACTCGGCTATTCCGTCACCAATTTTAAGGTCCATGAGTGTCTTGGATTAGTGCTAGGCCATGGCTAGCCTTAGGATTGGTCTCAAACCAATCGAAGGACAACCAACCCTATTAGCCAACAAACCACGAAAAGGAACAGTTAGGGCAAATATGGGACGTAATGGCTGAACTTTCGGTGTATGTGATTGATTTTTTGAGATATACTCAATGATCCCTTCTCCGGCCCCAGAACCAATTTGGATGATAGAATTCTCTAGATTGCCTTATTAATGAAAAAAAAAGAGACAAAAGTAAACAAATTTCTAGAATCCTCATTAAATGAAGGGGTGAGTTGTTATTTGAATATTTAAAAGTCATGATGGCGACTAAAATATCTTTGGATATTCTAGAAAAATGTGGCATATATATGGCCCAATTAGAGAGTGATACACGAGCCCTCATTAATAACCGAAAGTTCTAGAATTGCCAAGTTGGCAACTATGCTACCATTATTGTCAAATTTCATTAAATGCTCATTAAATGTGGGGTGTAGGTGGACCATTGGAAGAGTGAAAAGCGAGCCATCATCAATGATGCTTACGAGCTTAGATTGCCATGTAAGATGTTCTAGCCTTCCAATTCATTATCTAGGCCACAATTATTGGACCCATAGGCATGCTAAGTAAGGATTTCAGGTAGGACACTTGGAAACATTGGATAGGATTGCTTGGCTTAGTAATGGTGGCACCAAGGGCTATAAATAGGAGGAGCCCTCTTCATTTATTCACCTTGCTCCCATTTTCTCCTCTTTCTCCTTAGACGCCCTCCTCCTCCTCCTCCTCCTCCTCCTCCTCCTTTCTTTCGGCCTTGCATCCTCAATCCATCAAGCTATATAAGTTGGTCCTTGAGGTTTGCCAAGATAAGTAAGATCACTATTCCTCTAGGGTGGTAGTCTCCATTGTCAAGTCTAATTAGGTGCTCATCCATCAACCCGTGGGTAGGATGTTGGATATTTTGTATGGTTTTACTCATGTTTGTGCTTGAACGTGTGCTTGAGTTGTTCACACTTAGAATAAGGCTGTGGTTCGTTCGAATTGAGGTCATCAAAAAGCAAGATCGCCCCATGCCATAAAGCATTGGTTTCAGCATAAATATGATGTTAGGTGTTGACACCTAAATTTTGGTGACCAAGTTATTTATTTATTGCATAAAAATTAGGGATTAATTTTATCCCTGGGAAAAAAATATTATAATGCATTACATATAATTTTAGGTGCATTTTCATTGGGCTGGTGACAAGTGGGTTTGAATTGATAGTTTTGAGCGTTAATTTGGCAGGCTAGACTAAGCCCGCAAAGTGAGCAAATTGGCCCAGGCCCTTTTATTTAATGATAAAGAAATGGATATTAAGGTGGATTTTGGAATTTAAGAAAATCGCATTACAATCTTATCTTTAGCAATAGGTGATAAAATCAATGGAGATTTTGGTGATTGAGAGGTTATAGGAAATTTTCGTGAGATGAAATATTCACATAAGACTGCATTTGTTTGGCCTATAAAAGGGTGTGTACGGAGGTCGATCGGAGGGGGGATGGTTCTCTTCGTTGGAGGAAGAAACAAAAAAAAAAAAAAAAAGGGAAAGCTACCGGAGGAAAAGGTCAAGGCCAGCTAGGGTAAAAAAAAAAAAAGAAAAGAAAAGAAAAGAAAGGAGAGAGAGAGAGAGAGAGAGAGAGAGAGAGAGAGAGAGAGAGAGACGTGGGAGAGAGAGACAGGTGAGAAAAAGTAAAAAAAGGGGGGGGGATTCGGTCTTCTTTGAGGGTGTTTGTCACGCCACCGTAAGTCTCTGTTCAATCTCACTTGTGCCGACTGTCGTGGTTGTACCGGCGCACTGTAGGCCCTCGTGCCACCGCCACCGTTTCACCGGTAACCCCCTCACACCATCATCGCTGCTCGAGCGACACCTCCTCCTACGCACCTCCGATTGCCCTTGCTCGCTCGACACCCTGCCTCCGAGCCACTCCAGTCTCTCCAACACTGCGTCTTCACCTCACTTGTAGCCTGTCACAACGCCACCTCTGCCGGCCCTGCCTCTGCCTAGATTTGTTGGCCTCGCCTTTGCCCAGAACTGCCAATTTCGAACTGTTCATGTCACTGTTGCAATCCAATCCGCGATGTTGTTTCTACTCCTGCTTCACCGACGCCCCTACCTTCAACCTTTGTAGCTTCTCCACCCCGACGTTAATTTCGATCCGCTCGTCACCGGTCAGCGAGCCACCGCCCCTGCACACCGCTCGGATTTCCTCTCCGAGTGACACCCACAGCTTGATGTCAATGTGGGCCATCCTCCTCTTTGAGCAACGCCACCACAAAACCTCCTTGCCTGCTGCTGATCTGTCGTCGGTTCCTTCGCTAGCCTCACTTCGAGCTTCGCCATCTGCTGCCGTTGGACTCTTCATCAGAGCTCCGGCAACCCGCCATCACAACCACTCACCCCTAGCAAACCACCACAAGCGGCCATACTGGAAAGCGAAAGCAAAAAAAAAAGGAAAAAAGGAGAAAATAAACTTAGGTAGTTTTTTTTTAATTTACTTTATTTTATTATTTTATTATTTTTTTTGTCTTTTTAGTATAATTATTCCTTGATGTATGACCGAGATTCCGACATGAAATAGCCTCTCAAATTAGGGATTGGCAGTCCAATTTTCGCGTTCTAGGTGTTAAATTGGTGGTTTGTGCACTTACATGATCGCTTCACATGTTAGGGAGGTAAATTAAAATCAATTCAAGCTGTTTACCAAACATTTTTTTTTAAATAAAAGAGAAATGTATCAAAAGGACATTAGAGAAATCTAATGTAACCAAGTCCCCGAACTCACAAGTCTCTGGTTCACAAAAGTAAAGTAAATCTCCCATTACTTTATTTGGGTTTATAATCGACCCACCTAAAATAGATTAGTAGTAATTCCTGATTGAAAATCATTTGCATGTTAAGAATTTAAACCTAAGTCGCAAATTGGTATGGTCTTGGAAGAGTTCGAGCTAAGTTAGACTTGGTAATTTATTAGCCTAATTTTATGTGGGGAACCCGAAATTTAGGTCGTGACAGCTTGGCAACTCTGCTGGGGACTTGAGTTAAAACTCTTAGTGGACTTATATCAATTTTTCTTTTCTTTTGAAAAATGTTTTTGTTTGGCAGTGAGAATTTTAGGTATGTCCCTAACATTTAAGGTGTTAAATGTTCTTGTAGGATGTGAGGTATAAGAGAAAGTATTTGCTAACCTCTGTTTTGTAGGGATGTGTAGGAATGTATGGTTTATTTTCATGCTGAAGTGTTGCTTGATATAAATTGTTGTGCATGCCTACATTTGCACTATACTCTTGCACACACAACTTGCTGCCGGACCTAGGCCGCATCTAGGATGGTATTGAGATGGATACCACTCTGACTGCATGCCCGCAGTATGAGTCACCCATCTCGATCTTGAAACTTCTTTTTTGGTGTCAAGAGTACCCACCTCGGTCTGCATGCTCGTGACCTGGGTTAGCTCTTTGACAAAACCAGAGTCATGAGGACTCGACATAGTCCGCATGCCCATGGCTAGTCTAATCATCATTGTGGCTTAACTTTGCTAAGCTTGTCTAGAGTAGAAATCGAGCCTCACATTTCATGTGCATGTTTATGCGATTGCCATTAATTTTCCTTGGTGAAGTAAATCTTCTATCCTTATATCATGCCATTTATTTTGTCGTGCTTTTGGTCAGTCCATGACAATATAGGTCAATCATTGATTTAATTCCTTTGTGAATTAGGAACGAAATGAGAAAATTGCCATGCAATGAATCATTTGGAAAATAAAAAAAAAAATTGGAAATTTGTTTTCAATTCATGTCTTGGCTCTTCCTAGTTTATGTTTTGGAAATTTTGTCCCTACTGAGGCATCCCATGTCTTTGTTTTCCTTGTCCATTTTAGGAAATCCTCTTCATGTGTGGACTTTTCTTGACTAAAAAATAAATTGTTGTTATGAATTGGCTCTCTATTTACACCTTCTGCTTGCATATTTTCATTCATTTGAATTAGGTGATAACGGATCATCCACGTATTACACGATCAAGAGCTAAAATGGCTGATCAAATTGAGATACGTGATCGTATATCCACTATGGAAGCCCAACTCCAACAGTTGCTCACCTCTATGCAACTCATGACAGCTCAAATTCAGTCCCTTCGAGCGGATTTGACTCCTGCACCTGCTCTCGCTGAGATAGTAATTCTGAAACAGGAAGACAAGACCCAAATGAGCGATGACGACATGCCCAAGCTAGAAGATAACTCACTGTTGGTGATTGCCAAACCTAACAATTTCCCTAAGATGGAGCAGGATGAAGCAGAAGTGATGGACACTCTAGAGCAGCCAAGTGGCAAATTCGATTACTTGGTAAAGTATTCGGCTCCTCCAAGCTTTTATATTGATCCCCGCAACATAGTTCCAGATGGGTGGGATGGCATGGACGATCCAACGCCTCCAAAGAAAGATAACTCTAATGACACCTTGGAAGGGATCACAAGTTTGTTGAATGACCTCTTCATAGGAGCCAATGATGAGGGACCTTCACAAGACATGGGCGTTAGCCCACAAGAGTAACTTGTTACTTTTGCACATTCCCTTACGTGGGAATTTTTATCGCTTTCTAGAAATTTTTATCGCTTTTTAGGAATTGTTTTCACTTTCTAGGAATTTTTTTTATTTATTCTTTTACTCTCTTTTTAGAAATTAGGAATCGCAATTTCCATTCCAATAATGTAATTCATTTGATTCTATTTAATGAAATTACAATTTTATTTCCAATTTTTGAGGGCATGATGCGGTACACCAAACCAGTCCAATGATGATATCCAACCATGAAAGAAACTATCATCCATGGAGAAATCCTAAGGGTTGGACTTTCTCATGCTTCCTCCCAATTTTTTTTTTCGAAAAAAAAAGCATTTCGCTGTTAAAAAAAAAAAAACATTTTCCTAAAGCTTGTAGCAGATTAAACCTGTTTGTTTGTTTGACTCATTTACTTCTTATTTCATAGCATAATTCTATAACTTGTTATGACGAGGGACATCTGAAACTAGCGTATCGAGATTCAATGATCATAAACTTGACTTGTGATCAACGGGCTTAGAGCGTACTTGCAATGAAAACAACATATTTGGGGCAAGTAAAAGAGGACCATCATTCTCCGGTGGAAGATCCCAGGGGCAAGTTTGCTCCAAATTACAGCTCATATGTGGTAAGGAAGGTATTTCTTGGAGGTACCTTGATCCTAGCAGAAATGGATGGTTGTGAGTTTTCCACTCCAATGAATTCTAATGCTGTCAAAAGTTTTACCCATGATAGAATTTGATGTGTCATGTTTTGAACTACAAGTAATTGCCTCAATGAGTTGCAAATTCAATTGTTCAAATTTGTTACAAATCTTGCATGTTTTTCTTGATGAATTATGTGAGAAAAGTTTAATGTGTCAAATGGGATACTTTGGAATGACGAAAGGCAAGCGTTATTCCATACACTAACTCCCAGTGAGTAGTGTGGAAAATTCCACGTCTACGAGGAAAATGGTGATCTCGCAAAGGGTACGTCAACTAAGGTGATGAGAGACAGTTTCTTCTTCTACCCAAAACATTATAGGTATACATATTGTTTAATCCTTTGAGCCCACACACATGAAGAGCTTTTTGAATTATCCTTATCAAGGATCATCCCGCACTTGGACTAAATTTAAAGTGATTGATATGAATTTTTTACTGACACTTGCATTAATCTTCGAGTATTGCTTTCACAGTGTAACTTATACAATAATTGAAGTGCCTTAGGATGACGAAGAATAGTTCTTTCTTTAACTTATACACTTTTATCCATTGCATAGCCCATTTGAGCTTATGAATTCGTTTCATATCAAACCCAATTGGTGATCATCCCCCATAATTGGGCAAGGCAAGAAAAAAAAGACAAACCACTCAAGTAGCATGGTTTACAATGCTGATAAAAGATGAAGGCTGTGCGAGTCCAGAGAAAAAAAAAATGGGGCATGAAAAAGCAGTGTGCTTGGTAAAAGTAATGCCAATGCTCACAAAAAGAAAAAAAAATCAAACATTGGTTGAAGTCGTATCCCAATAGTGTGGTACTAAAAACTCAAATGCTGAGATGTTGCAATCAATGGAGTTGTGATATGAAGAAAATCTTCAACAGTGGAGAAGAAAATTGGTGAAAATGTCAAGATGATCACCAACTTTGATCCCCTAAACGCTTTTTGAGCCTAATGATCGTTTCGTTTCTCAACCCATGAACCAAGCCTACTTTATGTCCCTTACAAAGTCTCTTCAGATTATGGCACTTGAATTAATGTAAAAGTTCATATGTTTGAGAGCATTGCTCGAAGAAGTGTAACTAAGACAATTTCTACCTCATTTCATATGTTTCTTGACTTGAAGACCAAAAGATGATTGTAGAATATCATTCTTTAATAAGCCTCGACTCAAAGAGTCCATTTATTAAAGACCTCTCAGATTGGTAAGGTCATACTACTTGTGAGATTGTTCGAACCCTTGTTTGGCATGACAATGGTGAGATAGAGCAATTGTCGAAATCTTGCATCAAAGGTTAGGATGAAATGACCATTTTAATGAGGATGAGTGAAAATTCATTTCAAACTGAAAGATCATCCATTTGACACATTCATGTCACTCATGTGTTCTAGATTGGAATATTCTTAAGAAAATCCATATGATTGTTTTAATGACAATTATCTCCTATGAAAATTTGGGTGATGTAAATATGGTAAAATCATTATGCATAAACTTTGATTGAATTGATGAAAACCTCACTGAATTTTGAAATGTGCATTCTAGAGTAGCTCGGATTGTCTACGTCTTTAATGAATGCATATAAGTTCTTGCTCTAACCATATCTGACAAGTAATAGGTCCTTGAAGACTGAGTAATACTTGACGTTTAAATTGCTACTTGAAGTCTCGAGACTCGACGTGCTTTCATAGCCCAACATCTCTTTTCATTGACTCGACGTGCTTCCGTAGCCTAATGTTCCTTCATATTGACCTGGCATACTTCCATAGCCCAGAGTCATTTTCATTGACCTGGCATGCTTTCGTAGCCTAGTGTCCCATTTATATTGACTTGGCATGCTTTCGTAACTCAGTGTTTCTTTATATAGACCTAGCGTGCTTTCGTAACCCAGTGTCCCTTTTCATTGACTTGGTGTGCTTCCATAGCCCGATATCCCTTTTAATAGACTCGGCATGCTTTCATAGCCCAATGTCAAATTATATTGACCTAGCGTGCTTTCGTAGCCCAGAATCCTTTTTATCGAACTAGCGTGCTTTTGTAACCCGAAGTTCCTAACCTAGCATACTTTTGTAGCCCAAAGTCTCTTTATCAACCCGGCATGCTTCAATAGCTCGGTATTCGATTATATTGACCTAGCATGCTTTCGTACCCCAGAGTCCGTTTTATCGAACTAGCGTGCTTCCGTAGCCCGGATTTCTTTTATCGACTTGGCGTGCTTTCATAGCCTAGAGTCATTTTCATTGACATTGTGTGAGTCCCCCTATCAAATCGGCGTGCTTTCATAACCCAAAGTTTCTCTTAATTGACACTCGATTAAGTTGTCCCCTAGAGATTTTCCTCAAATTCAGTCTAATTAAGGCAACCAAAGAAAGCTTCAGGTCCTAGTCAAATTATCTATGCTGCAATGCTAGGTGACCGAAGAAAGGTTCGGGTCTTAGCTAAGGAAAACCTCGTTTAGGTGATCGTAGAAATGTACGGGTCCTGGAAAAGCAATTTTCCCATTCATGTGACTGTATAAAGGTACGGGTCCTAAAAACGAATCCTCGTTTAGGCGATCGTAGAAGGTACGGGTCCTAAACAACATTTATTACTCTAATAGGCGACCGTAGAAAGGTACGGATCCTAGAAAAAGCAATTTCCCCATTCAGGCGATTGTAGAAAGGTACAGGTCTTAGAAAGTGATTTCCTATTTAGGCGACAGTAGAAAGGTACGAGTCCTGGAAAGAGAATTCCCATTTAGGCAACCGTAAAAAGGTACAGGTCCTAGACAACATTTATTACTCTAACAGGTGGTTGTAGAAAGGTACGGGTCTTGGAAAGGCAATTT
>NW_027266653.1:0-118556 GCF_046630445.1 Rutidosis leptorrhynchoides
AAAATATTAAATTTTACGCAGATTCTATTGAATATAATACATATTGAAGTTTAAAATGCAAGGAATCATGGAAAATTCCAGAATTATATTGAATTATACGAAGATTCTATTGATAATAATACATATTTTAGGTCATAAGCTCAAGGAACCTTGGAAAATTCCAGAAAAAAATGGAATTAATTGTAATTTTATAGGATATGAAACATATTTAAGGTTATAAATGAAAGGAATCTTGGAAAAATCTTGAAAAATATTGAATATTACTCAGATTCTATTGAAAATATTACATACTTGAAGTCATACATGCAAGGAATCTTGGAAAATTCCAGGAAAAAATGGAATGAATAGTGATTTTTTTGGATAAAATACATATTTAAGGTTATAAATTAAATGAATCTTGGAAAATTCAAGAAAAAAAGGAATTATAGGTTACATTATTGGATATAATACTTATTTAAGGGTATAAATGCAAGGAATTTTGGAAAAATCTAGAAAAATATTGAATTTTACAAAGATTTTTCGGGAAAAAATATATATTTGAAGTTATAAATGAAAGGAATCTTGAAAAATATTGAATTTTACTGAGATTCTATTGAAAATAATACATACTTGAAGTCATACATGCAAGGAATCTTGGAAAATTCCAGGAAAAAATGGAATGAATAGTGATTTTTTGGAAATAATACATATTTGAAGTTATAAATGAAGGAATCTTGGAAAAATCTTGAAAAATATTGAATTTTACTCAGATGCTATTGGAAATAATACATAATTGAATTTATAAATGAAAGGAATCTTTTAAAAATCTTGAAAAATATTGAATATTACTCAGATTCTATTGAAAATAATACATACTTGAAGTCATACATGCAAGAATCTTGGAAAATTCCAGGAAAAAAATGGAATGAATAGTGATTTTTTGGAAATAATACATATTTGAAGTTATAAATGAAAGGAATCTTGAAAAATATTGAATTTTACTGAGATTCTATTGAAAATAATACATACTTGAAGTCATACATGCAAGGAATCTTGGAAAATTCCAGGAAAAAATGGAATGAATAGTGATTTTTTGGAAATAATACATATTTGAAGTTAAAATGAAAGGAATTTTGGAAAAATCTAGAAAAATATTGAATTTTACAAAGATTTTTTGGGAAAAAAATATATATTTGAAGTTATAAATGAAAGGAATCTTGAAAAATATTGAATTTTACTGAGATTCTATTGAAAATAATACATACTTGAAGTCATACATGCAAGGAATCTTGGAAAATTCCAGGAAAAATGGACTGAATTGTGATTTTTTTGGAAATAATACATATTTGAAGTTATAAATGAAAGGAATCTTAGAAAAATCTTGAAAAATATTGAATTTTACTCAGATTCTATTGGAAATAATACATAATTGAAGTTATAAATGAAAGGAATCTTGGAAAAATCTTGAAAAATATTGAATATTACTCAGATTCTATTGAAAATAATACATACTTGAAGTCATACATGCAAGGAATCTTGGAAAATTCCAGGAAAAAATTTAATGAATAGTGATTTTTTTGGAAATAATACATATTTGAAGTTATAAATGAAAGGAATCTTGGAAAAATCTGAAAAATATTAAATTTTACGCAGATTCTATTGAATATAATACATATTTGAAAGTTTAAAATGCAAGGAATCATTGGAAAATTCCAGAATTATATTGAATTATACGAAGATTCTATTGATAATAATACATATTTTAGGTCATAAGCTCAAGGAACCTTGGAAAATTCCAGAAAAAAATGGAATTAATTGTAATTTTATAGGATATGAAACATATTTAAGGTTATAAATGAAAGGAATCTTGGAAAAATCTTGAAAAATATTGAATATTACTCAGATTCTATTGAAAATAATACATACTTGAAGTCATACATGCAAGGAATCTTGGAAAATTCCAGGAAAAAATGGAATGAATTGTGATTTTTTTGGAAATAATACATATTTGAAGTTATAAATGAAAGGAATCTTGGAAAAATCTTGAAAATATTGAATTTTACTCAGATTCTATTGGAAATAATACATAATTGAAGTTATAAATGAAAGGAATCTTTTAAAAATCTTGAAAAATATTGAATATTACTCAGATTCTATTGAAAATAATACATACTTGAAGTCATACATGCAAGGAATCTTGGAAAATTCCAGGAAAAATGGAATGAATAGTGATTTTTTTGGAAATAATACATATTTGAAGTTATAAATGAAAGGAGTCTTAGAAAAATCTTGAAAATATTGAATTTTACTCAGATTCTATTGGAAATAATACATAATTGAAGTTATAAATGAAAGGAATCTTGGAAAAATCTTGAAAAATATTGAATATTACTCAGATTCTATTGAAAATAATACATACTTGAAGTCATACATGCAAGGAATCTTGGAAAATTCCAGGAAAAAATGGAATGAATAGTGATTTTTTTGAAATAATACATATTTGAAGTTATAAATGAAAGGAATCTTGGAAAAATCTTGAAAATATTGAATTTTACTCAGATTCTATTGGAAATAATACATAATTGAAGTTATAAATGAAAGGAATCTTTTAAAATCTTGAAAAATATTGAATATTACTCAGATTCTATTGAAAATAATACATACTTGAAGTCATACATGCAATTAATCTTGGAAAATTCCAGAAAAAATGGAATGAATAGTGATTTTTTTGGATAAAATACATATTTAAGGTTATAAATTAAATGAATCTTGGAAAATTCAAGAAAAAAAGGAATTATAGGTTACATTATTGGATATAATACTTATTTAAGGTATAAATGCAAGGAATTTTGGAAAAATCTAGAAAAATATTGAATTTTACAAAAGATTTTTTGGGAAAAAATATATATTTGAAGTTATAAATGAAAGGAATCTTGAAAAATATTGAATTTTACTGAGATTCTATTGAAAAAAATACATACTTGAAGTCATACATGCAAGGAATCTTGGAAAATTCCAGGAAAAAGTGGAATGAATAGTGATTTTTTTGGAAATAATACATATTTTGAAGTTATAAATGAAAGGAATCTTGGAAAAATCTTGAAAAATATTGAATTTTACTCAGATTCTATTGGAAATAATACATAATTGAAGTTATAAATGAAAGGAATCTTTTAAAAATCTTGAAAAATATTGAATATTACTCAGATTCTATTGAAAATAATACATACTTGAAGTCATACATGCAAGGAATCTTGGAAAATTCCAGGAAAAAATGAATGAATAGTGATTTTTTTTTAAATAATACATATTTGAAGTATAAATGAAAGGAATCTTTGAAAAATCTTGAAAAATATTGAATATTACTCAGATTCTATTGAAAATAATACATACTTGAAGTCATACATGCAAGGAATCTTGGAAAATTCCAGGAAAAAAATGGAATGAATAGTGATTTTTTTGGAAATAATACATAATTGAAGTTATAAATGCAAGGAATCATGGAAAATTCCAGAATAATATTGAATTATACGAAGATTCTATTGATAATAATACATATTTTAGGTTATAAGCTCAAGGAACTTTGGTTAATTCCAGATAAAAATGGAATTAATTGTAATTTTATAGGATATGAAACATATTTAAGGTTATAAATGAAAGGAATCTTGGAAAAATCTTGAAAAATATTGAATATTACTCAGATTCTATTGAAAATAATACATACTTGAAGTCATACATGCAAGGAATCTTGGAAAATTCCAGGAAAAAATGGAATGAATAGTGATTTTTTTGGATAAAATACATATTTAAGGTTATAAATTAAATGAATCTTGGAAAATTCAAGAAAAAAAGGAATTATAGGTTACATTATTGGATATAATACTTATTTAAGGGTATAAATGCAAGGAATTTTGGAAAAATCTAGAAAAATATTGAATTTTACAAAGATTTTTCGGGAAAAAATATATATTTGAAGTTATAAATGAAAGGAATCTTGAAAAATATTGAATTTTACTGAGATTCTATTGAAAATAATACATACTTGAAGTCATACATGCAAGGAATCTTGGAAAATTCCAGGAAAAAATGGAATGAATAGTGATTTTTTGGAAATAATACATATTTGAAGTTATAAATGAAAGGAATCTTGGAAAAATCTTGAAAATATTGAATTTTACTCAGATGCTATTGGAAATAATACATAATTGAATTTATAAATGAAAGGAATCTTTTAAAAATCTTGAAAAATATTGAATATTACTCAGATTCTATTGAAAATAATACATACTTGAAGTCATACATGCAAGGAATCTTGGAAATTCCAGGAAAAAATGGAATGAATAGTGATTTTTTTGGAAATAATACATATTTGAAGTTATAAATGAAAGGAATCTTGAAAAATATTGAATTTTACTGAGATTCTATTGAAAATAATACATACTTGAAGTCATACATGCAAGGAATCTTGGAAAATTCCAGGAAAAAATGGAATGAATAGTGATTTTTTTGAAATAATACATATTTGAAGTTATAAATGAAAGGAATTTTGGAAAAATCTAGAAAAATATTGAATTTTACAAAGATTTTTTGGGAAAAAAATATATATTTGAAGTTATAAATGACAGGAATCTTGAAAAATATTGAATTTTACTGAGATTCTATTGAAAATAATACATACTTGAAGTCATACATGCAAGGAATCTGGAAAATTCCAGGAAAAAATGGAATGAATTGTGATTTTTTTGGAAATAATACATATTTGAAGTTATAAATGAAAGGAATCTTAGAAAAATCTTGAAAAATATTGAATTTTACTCAGATTCTATTGGAAATAATACATAATTGAAGTTATAAATGGAAGGAATCTTGGAAAAATCTTGAAAAATATTGAATATTACTCAGATTCTATTGAAAATAATACATACTTGAAGTCATACATGCAAGGAATCTTGGAAAATTCCAGGAAAAATTTAATGATAGTGATTTTTTTGGAAATAATACATATTTGAAGTTATAAATGAAAGGAATCTTGGAAAAATCTTGAAAATATTAAATTTTACGCAGATTCTATAGAATATAATACATATTTGAAGTTTAAAATGCAAGGAATCTTGGAAAATTCCAGAATTATATTGAATTATACGAGATTCTATTGATAATAATACATATTTTAGGTCATAAGCTCAAGGAACTTGGAAAATTCCAGAAAAAATGGAATTAATTTGTAATTTTATAGGATATGGAAACATATTTAAGGTATAAATGAAGGAATCTTGGAAAAATCTTGAAAAATATTGAATATTACTCAGATTCTATGAAAATAATACATACTTGAAGTCATACATGCAAGGAATCTTGGAAATTCCGAAAATGGAATGAATTGTGATTTTTTTGGAAATAATACATATTTGAAGTTATAAATGAAAGGAATCTTGGAAAAATCTTGAAAAATATTGAATTTTACTCAATTCTATTGGAAATAATACATAATTGAAGTTATAAATGAAAGGAATCTTTAAAATCTGAAAATATTGAATATTACTCAGATTCTATTGAAATAATACATACTTGAAGTCATACATGCAAGGAATCTTGGAAAATTCCAGGAAAAAATGGAATGAATAGTGATTTTTTTGGAAAATAATACATATTTGAAGTTATAAATGAAAGGAATCTTGGAAAATCTTGAAAAATATTGAATATTACTCAGATTCTATTGAAAATAATACATACTTGAAGTCATACATGCAAGAATCTTGGAAAATTCAGAAAAATGGAATGAATAGTGATTTTTTTGGATAAAATACATATTTAAGGTTATAAATTAAATGAATCTTGGAAATTCAAGAAAAAAAGGAATTATAGGTTACATTATTGGATATAATACTTATTTAAGGGTATAAATGCAAGGAATTTTGGAAAAATCTAGAAAAATATTGAATTTTACAAAGATTTTTTGGGAAAAAATATATATTTGAAGTTATAATTGAAAGGAATCTTGAAAAATATTGAATTTTACTGAGATTCTATGAAAATAATACATACTTGAAGTCATACATGCAAGGAATCTTGGAAATTCCAAGGAAAAAATGGAATGAATAGTGATTTTTTTGGAAATAATACATATTTGAAGTTATAAATGAAAGGAATCTTGAAAAATATTGAATTTTACTGAGATTCTATTGAAAATAATACATACTTGAAGTCATACATGCAAGGAATCTTGGAAAATTCCAGGAAAAAATGGAATGAATAGTGATTTTTTTGGAAATAATACATATTTGAAGTTATAAATGAAAGGAATTTTGGAAAAATCTAGAAAAATATTGAATTTTACAAAGATTTATTGGGAAAAAATATATATTTGAAGTTATAAATGAAAGGAATCTTGAAAAATATTGAATTTTACTGAGATTCTATTGAAAATAATACATACTTGAAGTCATACATGCAAGGAATCTTGGAAAATTCAGGAAAAAATGGAATGAATTGTGATTTTTTTGGAAATAATACATATTTGAAGTTATAAATGAAAGGAATCTTAGAAAAATCTTGAAAAATATTGAATTTTACTCAGATTCTATTGGAAATAATACATAATTGAAGTTATAAATGAAAGGAATCTGGAAAATCTTGAAAAATATTGAATATTACTCAGATTCTATTGAAAATAATACATACTTGAAGTCATACATGCAAGGAATCTTGGAAAATTCCAGAAAAAATTTAATGAATAGTGATTTTTTTGGAAATATAAATATTTGAAGTTATAAATGAAAGGAATCTTGGAAAAATCTTGAAAAATATTAAATTTTACGCAGATTCTATTGAATATAATACATATTTGAAGTTTAAAATGCAAGGAATCATGGAAAATTCCAGAATTATATTGAATTATACGAAGATTCTATTGATAATAATACATATTTTAGGTCATAAGCTCAAGGAACCTTGGAAAATTCCAGAAAAAAATGGAATTAATTGTAATTTTATAGGATATGAAACATATTTAAGGTTATAAATGAAAGGAATCTTGGAAAATCTTGAAAAATATTGAATATTACTCAGATTCTATTGAAAATAATACATACTTGAAGTCATACATGCAAGGAATCTTGGAAAATTCAGGAAAAAAATGGAATGAATTGTGATTTTTTTGGAAATAATACATATTTGAAGTTATAAATGAAAGGAATCTTGAAAAATCTTGAAAAATATTGAATTTTACTCAGATTCTATTGGAAATAATACATAATTGAAGTTATAAATGAAAGGAATCTTTTAAAAATCTTGAAAAATATTGAATATTACTCAGATTCTATGAAAATAATACATACTTGAAGTCATACATGCAAGGAATCTTGGAAAATTCCAGGAAAAAATGGAATGAATAGTGATTTTTTGGAAATAATACATATTTGAAGTTATAAATGAAAGGAATCTTTGGAAAAATCTTGAAAAATATTGAATATTACTCAGATTCTATTGAAAATAATACATACTTGAAGTCATACATGCAAGGAATCTTGGAAAATTCCAGGAAAAAATGGAATGAATAGTGATTTTTTTGGATAAATACATATTTAAGGTTATAAATTAAATGAATCTTGGAAAATTCAAGAAAAAAAGGAATTATAGGTTACATTATTGGATATAATACTTATTTAAGGGTATAAATGCAAGGAATTTTGGAAAAATCTAGAAAAATATTGAATTTTACAAAGATTTTTTGGGAAAAAATATATATTTGAAGTTATAAATGAAAGGAATCTTGAAAAATATTGAATTTTACTGAGATTCTATTGAAAATATTACATACGTGAAGTCATACAATGCAAGGAATCTGGAAAATTCCAGGAAAAAATGGAATGAATTGTGATTTTTTTGGAAATAATACATATTTGAAGTTATAAATGAAAGGAGTCTTAGAAAAATCTTTGAAAAATATTGAATTTTACTCAGATTCTATTGGAAATAATACATAATTGAAGTTATAAATGAAAGGAATCTTGGAAAATCTTGAAAAATATTGAATATTACTCCAGATTCTATTGAAAATAATACATACTTGAAGTCATACATGCAAGGAATCTTGGAAAATTCCAGGAAAAAATGGAATGAATAGTGATTTTTTTGGAAATAATACATATTTGAAGTTATAAATGAAAGGAATCTTGGAAAAATCTTGAAAAATATTAAATTTTACGCAGATTCTATTGGAATATAATACATATTTGAAGTTTAAAATGCAAGGAATCATGGAAAATTCCAGGAAAAATGGAATGAATTATGATTTTTTTGGAAATAATACATATTTGAAGTTATAAATGAAAGGAATCTTGGAAAATCTTGAAAAATATTGAATTTTACTCAGATTCTATTGGAAATAATACATAATTGAAGTTATAAAATGAAAGGAATCTTTTAAAAATCTTGAAAAATATTGAATATTACTCAGATTCTATTGAAAATAATACATACTTGAAGTCATACATGCAAGGAATCTTGGAAAATTCCAGGAAAAAATGGAAATGAATAGTGATTTTTTTGGAAATAATACATATTTGAAGTTATAAATGAAGGAATCTTGGAAAAATCTTGAAAAATATTGAATATTACTCAGATTCTATTGAAAATAATACATACTTGAAGTCATACATGCAAGGAATCTTGGAAAATTCCAGAAAAAATGGAATGAATAGTGATTTTTTTGGATAAAATACATATTTAAGGTTATAAATTAAATGAATCTTGGAAAATTCAAGAAAAAAAGGAATTATAGGTTACATTATTGGATATAATACTTATTTAAGGTATAAATGCAAGAATTTTGGAAAAATCAAGAAAAATATTGAATTTTACAAAGATTTTTGGGAAAAAATATATATTTGAAGTTATAAATGAAAGGAATCTTGAAAAATATTGAATTTTACTGAGATTCTATTGAAAATAATACATACTTGAAGTCATACATGCAAGGAATCTTGGAAAATTCCAGGAAAAAATGGAATGAATTGTGATTTTTTTGGAAATAATACATATTGAAGTTATAAATGAAGGAATCTTAGAAAAATCTTGAAAAATATTGAATTTTACTCAGATTCTATTGGAAATAATACATAATTGAAGTTATAAATGAAAGGAATCTTGGAAAAATCTTGAAAAATATTGAATATTACTCAGATTCTATTGAAAATAATACATACTTGAAGTCATACATGCAAGGAATCTTGGAAAATTCCAGGAAAAAATGGAATGAATAGTGATTTTTTTGGAAATAATACATATTTGAAGTTATAAATGAAAGGAATCTTGGAAAAATCTTGAAAAATATTAAATTTTACGCAGATTCTATTGAATATAATACATATTTGAAGTTTAAATGCAAGGAATCATGGAAAATTCCAGAATTATATTGAATTATACGAAGATTCTATTGATAATAATACATATTTTAGGTCATAAGCTCAAGGAACCTTGAAAATTCCAGAAAAAAATGGAATTAATTGTAATTTTATAGGATATGAAACATATTAAGGTTATAAATGAAAGGAATCTTGGAAAAATCTTGAAAAATATTGAATATTACTCAGATTCTATTGAAAATAATACATACTTGAAGTCATACATGCAAGGAATCTTGGAAAATTCCAGGAAAAAATGGAATGAATGTGATTTTTTGGAAATAATACATATTTGAAGTTATAAATGAAAGGAATCTTGGAAAAATCTTGAAAAATATTGAATTTTACTCAGATTCTATTGGAAATAATACATAATTGAAGTTATAAATGAAAGGAATCTTTTAAAAATCTTGAAAAATATTGAATATTACTCAGATTCTATTGAAAATAATACATACTTGAAGTCATACATGCAAGGAATCTTGAAAATTCCAGGAAAAAATGGAATGAATAGTGATTTTTTGGAAATAATACATATTTGAAGTTATAAATGAAAGGAGTCTTAGAAAAATCTTGAAAAATATTGAATTTACTCAGATTCTATTGGAAATAATACATAATTGAAGTTATAAATGAAAGGAATCTTGGAAAAATCTTGAAAAATATTGAATATTACTCAGATTCTATTGAAAATAATACATACTTGAAGTCATACATGCAAGGAATCTTGAAAATTCCAGGAAAAATGGAATGAATAGTGATTTTTTGGAAATAATACATATTTGAAGTTATAAATGAAAGGAATCTTGGAAAAATCTTGAAAAATATTAAATTTTACGCAGATTCTATTGAATATAATACATATTTGAAGTTTAAAATGCAAGGAATCATGGAAAATTCCAGGAAAAAATGGAATGAATTATGATTTTTTTGGAAATAATACATATTTGAAGTTATAAATGAAAGGAATCTTGGAAAAATCTTGAAAAATATTGAATTTTACTCAGATTCTATTGGTAATAATACATAATTGAAGTTATAAATGAAAGGAATCTTTTAAAAATCTTGAAAAAATATTGAATATTACTCAGATTCTATTGAAAATAATACATACTTGAAGTCATACATGCAAGGAATCTTGGAAAATTCCAGGAAAAAATGGAATGAATAGTGATTTTTTTGGAAATAATACATATTTGAAGTTATAAATGAAAGGAATCTTGGAAAAATCTTGAAAAATATTGAATATTACTCAGATTCTATTGAAAATAATACATACTTGAAGTCATACATGCAAGGAATCTTGGAAAATTCCAGGAAAAAATGGGAATGAATAGTGATTTTTTTGGATAAAAATACATATTTAAGGTTATAAATTAAATGAATCTTGGAAAATTCAAGAAAAAAAGGAATTATAGGTTACATTTATTGGATATAATACTTATTTAAGGGTATAAATGCAAGGAATTTTGGAAAAATCAAGAAAAATATTGAATTTTACAAAGATTTTTTGGGAAAAAATATATATTTGAAGTTATAAATGAAAGGAATCTTGAAAAATTATTGAATTTTACTGAGATTCTATTGAAAATAATACATACTTGAAGTCATACATGCAAGGAATCTTGGAAAATTCCAGGAAAAAATGGAATGAATTGTGATTTTTTGGAAATAATACATATTTGAAGTTATAAATGAAAGGATCTTGAAAAATCTTGAAAAATATTGAATTTTACTCAGATTCTATTGGAAATAATACATAATTGAAGTTATAAATGAAAGGAATCTTTTAAAAATCTTGAAAAATATTGAATATTACTCAGATTCTATTGAAAATAATACATACTTGAAGTCATACATGCAAGGAATCTTGGAAAATTCCAGGAAAAAATGGAATGAATAGTGATTTTTTTGGATAAAATACATATTTAAGGTTATAAATTAAATGAATCTTGGAAAATTCAAGAAAAAAAGGAATTATAGGTTACATTATTGGATATAATACTTATTTAAGGGTATAAATGCAAGGAATTTTGGAAAAATCTAGAAAATATTGAATTTTACAAAGATTTTTCGGGAAAAAATATATATTTGAAGTTATAAATGAAAGGAATCTTGAAAAATATTGAATTTACTGAGATTCTATTTGAAAATAATACATACTTGAAGTCATACATGCAAGGAATCTTGGAAAATTCCAGGAAAAAATGGAATGAATAGTGATTTTTTTGGAAATAATACATATTTGAAGTTATAAATGAAAGGAATCTTGGAAAAATCTTGAAAAATATTGAATTTTACTCAGATGCTATTGGAAATAATACATAATTGATTTATAAATGAAAGGAATCTTTTAAAAATCTTGAAAAATATTGAATATTACTCAGATTCTATTGAAAATAATACATACTTGAAGTCATACATGCAAGGAATCTTGGAAAATTCCAGGAAAAAATGGAATGAATAGTGATTTTTTGGAAATAATACATATTTGAAGTTATAATGAAAGGAATCTTGGAAAAATCTTGAAAAATTTTGAATATTACTCAGATTCTATTGAAAATAATACATACTTGAAGTCATACATGCAAGGAATCTTGGAAAATTCCAGGAAAAAATGGAATGAATAGTGATTTTTTTGGAAATAATACATAATTGAAGTTATAAATGAAAGGAATCTTGGAAAAATCTTGAAAATATTAAATTTTACGCAGATTCTATTGAATATAATACATATTTGAAGTTTAAAATGCAAGGAATCATCTAAAATTCCAGAATTATATTGAATTATACGAAGATTCTATTGATAATAATACATATTTTAGGTCATAAGCTCAAGGAACCTTGGAAAATTCCAGAAAAAAATGGAATTAATTGTGATTTTTTTGGAAATAATACATATTTAAGGTTATAAATGAAAGGAATCTTGGAAAAATCTTGAAAATATTGAATATTACTCAGATTCTATTGAAAATAATACATACTTGAAGTCATACATGCAAGGAATCTTGGAAAATTCCAGGAAAAAATGGAATGAATAGTGATTTTTTTGGATAAAATACATATTTAAGGTTATAAATTAAATGAATCTTGGAAAATTCAAGAAAAAAAGGAATTATAGGTTACATATTGGATATAATACATATTTAAGGGTATAAATGCAAGGATTTTGGAAAAATCTAGAAAATATTGAATTTTACAAAGATTTTTTGGGAAAAAATATATATTTGAAGTTATAAATGAAAGGAATCTTGAAAAATATTGAATTTTACTGAGATTCTATTGAAAATAATACATACTTGAAGTCATACATGCAAGGAATCTTGGAAAATTCCAGGAAAAAATGGAATGAATTGTGATTTTTTGGAAATAATACATATTTGAAGTTATAAATGAAAGGAATCTTAGAAAAATCTTGAAAAATATTGAATTTTACTCAGATTCTATTGGAAATAATACATAATTGAAGTTATAAATGAAAGGAATCTTGGAAAAATCTTGAAAAATATTGAATATTACTCAGATTCTATTGAAAATAATACATACTTGAAGTCATACATGCAAGGAATCTTGGAAAATTCCAGGAAAAAATGGAATGAATAGTGATTTTTTTGAAATAATACATATTTGAAGTTATAAATGAAAGGAATCTTGGAAAAATCTTGAAAAATATTAAATTTTACGCAGATTCTATTGAATATAATACATATTTGAAGTTTAAATGCAAGGAATCATGGAAAATTCCAGAATTATATTGAATTATACGAAGATTCTATTGATAATAATACATATTTTAGGTCATAAGCTCAAGGAACCTTGGAAAATTCCAGAAAAAAATGGAATTAATTGTAATTTTATAGGATATGAAACATATTTAAGGTTATAAATGAAAGGAATCTTGGAAAAATCTTGAAAAATATTGAATATTACTCAGATTCTATTGAAAATAATACATACTTGAAGTCATACATGCAAGGAATCTTGGAAAATTCCAGGAAAAAATGGAATGAATTGTGATTTTTTTGGAAATAATACATATTTGAAGTTATAAATGAAAGGAATCTTGGAAAAATCTTGAAAAATATTGAATTTTACTCAGATTCTATTGGAAATAATACATAATTGAAGTTATAAATGAAAGGAATCTTTTAAAAATCTTGAAAAATATTGAATATTACTCAGATCTATGAAAATAATACATACTTGAAGTCATACATGCAATTAATCTTGGAAAATTCCAGGAAAAAATGGAATGAATAGTGATTTTTTTGGATAAAATACATATTTAAGGTTATAAATTAAATGAATCTTGGAAAATTCAAGAAAAAAAGGAATTATAGGTTACATATATTGGATATAATACTTATTTAAAGGGTATAAATGCAAGGAATTTTGGAAAAATCTAGAAAAATATTGAATTTTACAAAGATTTTTTGGGAAAAATATATATTTGAAGTTATAAATGAAAGGAATCTTGAAAAATATTGAATTTTACTGAGATTCTATTGAAAAAAAATACATACTTGAAGTCATACATGCAAGGAATCTTGGAAAATTCCAGGAAAAAGTGGAATGAATAGTGATTTTTTTTGGAAATAATACATATTTGAAGTTATAAATGAAAGGAATCTTGGAAAAATCTTGAAAAATATTGAATTTTACTCAGATTCTATTGGAAATAATACATAATTGAAGTTATAAATGAAAGGAATCTTTTAAAAATCTTGAAAAATATATTGAATATTACTCAGATTCTATTGAAAATAATACATACTTGAAGTCATACATGCAAGGAATCTTGGAAAATTCCAGGAAAAAATGGAATGAATAGTGATTTTTTTTTAAATAATACATATTTGAAGTTATAAATGAAAGGAATCTTTGAAAAATCTTGAAAAATATTGAATATTACTCAGATTCTATGAAAATAATACATACTTGAAGTCATACATGCAAGGAATCTTGGAAAATTCCAGGAAAAAATGGAATGAATAGTGATTTTTTTGGAAATAATACATAATTGAAGTTATAAATGCAAGGAATCATGGAAAATTCCAGAATAATATTGAATTATACGAAGATTCTATTGATAATAATACATATTTTAGGTTATAAGCTCAAGGAACTTTGGTTAATTCCAGATAAAAAATGGAATTAATTGTAATTTTATAGGATATGATACATATTTAAGGTTATAAATGAAAGGAATCTTGGAAAAATCTTGAAAAATATTGAATATTACTCAGATTCTATTGAAAATAATACATACTTGAAGTCATACATGCAAGGAATCTTGGAAAATTCCAGGAAAAATGGAATGAATTGTGATTTTTTTGGAAATAATACATATTTGAAGTTATAAATGAAAGGAATCTTAGAAAATCTTGAAAAATATTAATTTTACGCAGATTCTATTGAATATAATACATATTTGAAGTTTAAAATGCAAGGAATCATCTAAAATTCCAGAATTTATATTGAATTATACGAAGATTCTATTGATAATAATACATATTTTAGGTCATAAGCTCACAGGAACCTTGGAAAATTCCAGAAAAAAATGGAATTAATTGTGATTTTTTGGAAATAATACATATTTGAAGTTATAAATGAAAGGAATCTTGGAAAAATCTTGAAAAATATTGAATTTTACTCAGATTCTATGGAAATAATACATAATTGAAGTTATAAATGAAAGGAATCTTTTAAAAATCTTGAAAAATATTGAATATTACTCAGATTCTATTGAAAATAATACATACTTGAAGTCCTACATAAATTCCAGGAAAAAATGGAATGAATAGTGATTTTTTTGGAAATAATACATATTTGAAGTTATAAATGAAAGGAATCTTGGAAAAATCTTGAAAAATATTGAATATTACTCAGATTCTATTGAAAATAATACATACTTGAAGTCATACATGCAAGGAATCTTGGAAAATTCCAGGAAAAAATGGAATGAATAGTGATTTTTTTGGAAATAATACATAATTGAAGTTATAAATGAAAGGAATCTTGGAAAAATCTTGAAAAATATTGAATATTACTCAGATTCTATTGAAAATAATACATACTTGAAGTCATACATGCAAGGAATCTTGGAAAATTCCAGGAAAAAATGGAATGAATTGTGATTTTTTTGGAAATAATACATATTTGAAGTTATAAATGAAAGGAATCTTGGAAAAATCTTGAAAAATATTGAATTTTACTCAGATTCTATTGGAAATAATACATAATTGAAGTTATAAATGAAAGGAATCTTTAAAAATCTTGAAAAATATTGAATATTACTCAGATTCTATTGAAAATAATACATACTTGAAGTCATACATGCAAGGAATCTTGGAAAATTCCAGGAAAAAATGGAATGAATAGTGATTTTTTTGGAAATAATACATATTTGAAGTTATAAATGAAAGGAATCTTGGAAAAATCTTGAAAAATATTGAATATTACTCAGATTCTATTGAAAATAATACATACTTGAAGTCATACATGCAAGGAATCTTGGAAAATTCCAGGAAAAAATGGAATGAATAGTGATTTTTTTGGATAAAATACATATTTAAGGTTATAAATTAAATGAATCTTGGAAAATTCAAGAAAAAAAGGAATTATAGGTTACATTATTTTATATAATACTTATTTAAGGGTATAAATGCAAGGAATTTTGGAAAAATCTAGAAAAATATTGAATTTTACAAAGATTTTTTGGGAAAAAATATATATTTGAAGTTATAAATGAAAGGAATCTTGAAAAATATTGAATTTTACTGAGATTCTATTGAAAATAATACATACTTGAAGTCATACATGCAAGGAATCTTGGAAAATTCCAGGAAAAAAATGAATGAATTGTGATTTTTTTGGAAATAATACATATTTGAAGTTATAAATGAAAGGAGTCTTAGAAAAATCTTGAAAAATATTGAATTTTACTCAGATTCTATTGGAAATAATACATAATTGAAGTTATAAATGAAAGGAATCTTGGAAAAATCTTGAAAAATATTGAATATTACTCAGATTCTATTGAAAATAATACATACTTGAAGTCATACATGCAAGGAATCTTGGAAAATTCCAGGAAAAAATGGAATGAATAGTGATTTTTTTGGAAATAATACATATTTGAAGTTATAAATGAAAGGAATCTTGGAAAAATCTTGAAAAATATTAAATTTTACGCAGATTCTATTGAATATAATACATATTTGAAGTTTAAAATGCAAGGAATCATGGAAAATTCCAGGAAAAAATGGAATGAATTATGATTTTTTTGGAAATAATACATATTTGAAGTTATAAATGAAAGGAATCTTGGAAAAATCTTGAAAAATATTGAATTTTACTCAGATTCTATTGGAAATAATACATAATTGAAGTTATAAATGAAAGGAATCTTTTAAAAATCTTGAAAAATATTGAATATTACTCAGATTCTATTGAAAATAATACATACTTGAAGTCATACATGCAAGGAATCTTGGAAAATTCCAGGAAAAAATGGAATGAATAGTGATTTTTTTGGAAATAATACATATTTGAAGTTATAAATGAAAGGAATCTTGGAAAAATCTTGAAAAATATTGAATATTACTCAGATTCTATTGAAAATAATACATACTTGAAGTCATACATGCAAGGAATCTTGGAAAATTCCAGGAAAAAATGGAATGAATAGTGATTTTTTTGGATAAAATACATATTTAAGGTTATAAATTAAATGAATCTTGGAAAATTCAAGAAAAAAAGGAATTATAGGTTACATTATTGGATATAATACTTATTTAAGGGTATAAATGCAAGGAATTTTGGAAAAATCAAGAAAAATATTGAATTTTACAAAGATTTTTTGGGAAAAAATATATATTTGAAGTTATAAATGAAAGGAATCTTGAAAAATATTGAATTTTACTGAGATTCTATTGAAAATAATACATACTTGAAGTCATACATGCAAGGAATCTTGGAAAATTCCAGGAAAAAATGGAATGAATTGTGATTTTTTTGGAAATAATACATATTTGAAGTTATAAATGAAAGGAATCTTAGAAAAATCTTGAAAAATATTGAATTTTACTCAGATTCTATTGGAAATAATACATAATTGAAGTTATAAATGAAAGGAATCTTGGAAAAATCTTGAAAAATATTGAATATTACTCAGATTCTATTGAATATAATACATATTTGAAGTTTAAAATGCAAGGAATCATGGAAAATTCCAGAATTATATTGAATTATACGAAGATTCTATTGATAATAATACATATTTTAGGTCATAAGCTCAAGGAACCTTGGAAAATTCCAGAAAAAAATGGAATTAATTGTAATTTTATAGGATATGAAACATATTTAAGGTTATAAATGAAAGGAATCTTGGAAAAATCTTGAAAAATATTGAATATTACTCAGATTCTATTGAAAATAATACATACTTGAAGTCATACATGCAAGGAATCTTGGAAAATTCCAGGAAAAAATGGAATGAATTGTGATTTTTTTGGAAATAATACATATTTGAAGTTATAAATGAAAGGAATCTTGGAAAAATCTTGAAAAATATTGAATTTTACTCAGATTCTATTGGAAATAATACATAATTGAAGTTATAAATGAAAGGAATCTTTTAAAAATCTTGAAAAATATTGAATATTACTCAGATTCTATTGAAAATAATACATACTTGAAGTCATACATGCAAGGAATCTTGGAAAATTCCAGGAAAAAATGGAATGAATAGTGATTTTTTTGGATAAAATACATATTTAAGGTTATAAATTAAATGAATCTTGGAAAATTCAAGAAAAAAAGGAATTATAGGTTACATTATTGGATATAATACTTATTTAAGGGTATAAATGCAAGGAATTTTGGAAAAATCTAGAAAAATATTGAATTTTACAAAGATTTTTCGGGAAAAAATATATATTTGAAGTTATAAATGAAAGGAATCTTGAAAAATATTGAATTTTACTGAGATTCTATTGAAAATAATACATACTTGAAGTCATACATGCAAGGAATCTTGGAAAATTCCAGGAAAAAATGGAATGAATAGTGATTTTTTTGGAAATAATACATATTTGAAGTTATAAATGAAAGGAATCTTGGAAAAATCTTGAAAAATATTGAATTTTACTCAGATGCTATTGGAAATAATACATAATTGAATTTATAAATGAAAGGAATCTTTTAAAAATCTTGAAAAATATTGAATATTACTCAGATTCTATTGAAAATAATACATACTTGAAGTCATACATACAAGGAATCTTGGAAAATTCCAGGAAAAAATGGAATGAATAGTGATTTTTTTGGAAATAATACATATTTGAAGTTATAAATGAAAGGAATCTTGGAAAAATCTTGAAAAATTTTGAATATTACTCAGATTCTATTGAAAATAATACATACTTGAAGTCATACATGCAAGGAATCTTGGAAAATTCCAGGAAAAAATGGAATGAATAGTGATTTTTTTGGAAATAATACATAATTGAAGTTATAAATGAAAGGAATCTTGGAAAAATCTTGAAAAATATTAAATTTTACGCAGATTCTATTGAATATAATACATATTTGAAGTTTAAAATGCAAGGAATCATCTAAAATTCCAGAATTATATTGAATTATACGAAGATTCTATTGATAATAATACATATTTTAGGTCATAAGCTCAAGGAACCTTGGAAAATTCCAGAAAAAAATGGAATTAATTGTGATTTTTTTGGAAATAATACATATTTAAGGTTATAAATGAAAGGAATCTTGGAAAAATCTTGAAAAATATTGAATATTACTCAGATTCTATTGAAAATAATACATACTTGAAGTCATACATGCAAGGAATCTTGGAAAATTCCAGGAAAAAATGGAATGAATAGTGATTTTTTTGGATAAAATACATATTTAAGGTTATAAATTAAATGAATCTTGGAAAATTCAAGAAAAAAAGGAATTATAGGTTACATTATTGGATATAATACATATTTAAGGGTATAAATGCAAGGAATTTTGGAAAAATCTAGAAAAATATTGAATTTTACAAAGATTTTTTGGAAAAAATATATATTTGAAGTTATAAATGAAAGGAATCTTGAAAAATATTGAATTTTACTGAGATTCTATTGAAAATAATACATACTTGAAGTCATACATGCAAGGAATCTTGGAAAATTCCAGGAAAAAATGGAATGAATTGTGATTTTTTTGGAAATAATACATATTTGAAGTTATAAATGAAAGGAATCTTAGAAAAATCTTGAAAAATATTGAATTTTACTCAGATTCTATTGGAAATAATACATAATTGAAGTTATAAATGAAAGGAATCTTGGAAAAATCTTGAAAAATATTGAATATTACTCAGATTCTATTGAAAATAATACATACTTGAAGTCATACATGCAAGGAATCTTGGAAAATTCCAGGAAAAAATGGAATGAATAGTGATTTTTTTGGAAATAATACATATTTGAAGTTATAAATGAAAGGAATCTTGGAAAAATCTTGAAAAATATTAAATTTTACGCAGATTCTATTGAATATAATACATATTTGAAGTTTAAAATGCAAGGAATCATGGAAAATTCCAGAATTATATTGAATTATACGAAGATTCTATTGATAATAATACATATTTTAGGTCATAAGCTCAAGGAACCTTGGAAAATTCCAGAAAAAAATGGAATTAATTGTAATTTTATAGGATATGAAACATATTTAAGGTTATAAATGAAAGGAATCTTGGAAAAATCTTGAAAAATATTGAATATTACTCAGATTCTATTGAAAATAATACATACTTGAAGTCATACATGCAAGGAATCTTGGAAAATTCCAGGAAAAAATGGAATGAATTGTGATTTTTTTGGAAATAATACATATTTGAAGTTATAAATGAAAGGAATCTTGGAAAAATCTTGAAAAATATTGAATTTTACTCAGATTCTATTGGAAATAATACATAATTGAAGTTATAAATGAAAGGAATCTTTTAAAAATCTTGAAAAATATTGAATATTACTCAGATTCTATTGAAAATAATACATACTTGAAGTCATACATGCAAGGAATCTTGGAAAATTCCAGGAAAAAATGGAATGAATAGTGATTTTTTTGGATAAAATACATATTTAAGGTTATAAATTAAATGAATCTTGGAAAATTCAAGAAAAAAAGGAATTATAGGTTACATTATTGGATATAATACTTATTTAAGGGTATAAATGCAAGGAATTTTGGAAAAATCTAGAAAAATATTGAATTTTACAAAGATTTTTCGGGAAAAAATATATATTTGAAGTTATAAATGAAAGGAATCTTGAAAAATATTGAATTTTACTGAGATTCTATTGAAAATAATACATACTTGAAGTCATACATGCAAGGAATCTTGGAAAATTCCAGGAAAAAATGGAATGAATAGTGATTTTTTTGGAAATAATACATATTTGAAGTTATAAATGAAAGGAATCTTGGAAAAATCTTGAAAAATATTGAATTTTACTCAGATGCTATTGGAAATAATACATAATTGAATTTATAAATGAAAGGAATCTTTTAAAAATCTTGAAAAATATTGAATATTACTCAGATTCTATTGAAAATAATACATACTTGAAGTCATACATACAAGGAATCTTGGAAAATTCCAGGAAAAAATGGAATGAATAGTGATTTTTTTGGAAATAATACATATTTGAAGTTATAAATGAAAGGAATCTTGGAAAAATCTTGAAAAATTTTGAATATTACTCAGATTCTATTGAAAATAATACATACTTGAAGTCATACATGCAAGGAATCTTGGAAAATTCCAGGAAAAAATGGAATGAATAGTGATTTTTTTGGAAATAATACATAATTGAAGTTATAAATGAAAGGAATCTTGGAAAAATCTTGAAAAATATTAAATTTTACGCAGATTCTATTGAATATAATACATATTTGAAGTTTAAAATGCAAGGAATCATCTAAAATTCCAGAATTATATTGAATTATACGAAGATTCTATTGATAATAATACATATTTTAGGTCATAAGCTCAAGGAACCTTGGAAAATTCCAGAAAAAAATGGAATTAATTGTGATTTTTTTGGAAATAATACATATTTAAGGTTATAAATGAAAGGAATCTTGGAAAAATCTTGAAAAATATTGAATATTACTCAGATTCTATTGAAAATAATACATACTTGAAGTCATACATGCAAGGAATCTTGGAAAATTCCAGGAAAAAATGGAATGAATAGTGATTTTTTTGGATAAAATACATATTTAAGGTTATAAATTAAATGAATCTTGGAAAATTCAAGAAAAAAAGGAATTATAGGTTACATTATTGGATATAATACATATTTAAGGGTATAAATGCAAGGAATTTTGGAAAAATCTAGAAAAATATTGAATTTTACAAAGATTTTTTGGGAAAAAATATATATTTGAAGTTATAAATGAAAGGAATCTTGAAAAATATTGAATTTTACTGAGATTCTATTGAAAATAATACATACTTGAAGTCATACATGCAAGGAATCTTGGAAAATTCCAGGAAAAAATGGAATGAATTGTGATTTTTTTGGAAATAATACATATTTGAAGTTATAAATGAAAGGAATCTTAGAAAAATCTTGAAAAATATTGAATTTTACTCAGATTCTATTGGAAATAATACATAATTGAAGTTATAAATGAAAGGAATCTTGGAAAAATCTTGAAAAATATTGAATATTACTCAGATTCTATTGAAAATAATACATACTTGAAGTCATACATGCAAGGAATCTTGGAAAAATTCCAGGAAAAAATGGAATGAATAGTGATTTTTTTGGAAATAATACATATTTGAAGTTATAAATGAAAGGAATCTTGGAAAATCTTGAAAAATATTAAATTTTACGCAGATTCTATTGAATATAATACATATTTGAAGTTTAAAATGCAAGGAATCATGGAAAATTCCAGAATTATATTGAATTATACGAAGATTCTATTGATAATAATACATATTTTAGGTCATAAGCTCAAGGAACCTTGGAAAATTCCAGAAAAAAATGGAATTAATTGTAATTTTATAGGATATGAAACATATTTAAGGTTATAAATGAAAGGAATCTTGGAAAAATCTTGAAAAATATTGAATATTACTCAGATTCTATTGAAAATAATACATACTTGAAGTCATACATGCAAGGAATCTTGGAAAATTCCAGGAAAAAATGGAATGAATTGTGATTTTTTTGGAAATAATACATATTTGAAGTTATAAATGAAAGGAATCTTGGAAAAATCTTGAAAAATATTGAATTTTACTCAGATTCTATTGGAAATAATACATAATTGAAGTTATAAATGAAAGGAATCTTTTAAAAATCTTGAAAAATATTGAATATTACTCAGATTCTATTGAAAATAATACATACTTGAAGTCATACATGCAAGGAATCTTGGAAAATTCCAGGAAAAAATGGAATGAATAGTGATTTTTTTGGATAAAATACATATTTAAGGTTATAAATTAAATGAATCTTGGAAAATTCAAGAAAAAAAGGAATTATAGGTTACATTATTGGATATAATACTTATTTAAGGGTATAAATGCAAGGAATTTTGGAAAAATCTAGAAAAATATTGAATTTTACAAAGATTTTTTGGGAAAAAATATATATTTGAAGTTATAAATGAAAGGAATCTTGAAAAATATTGAATTTTACTGAGATTCTATTGAAAAAAATACATACTTGAAGTCATACATGCAAGGAATCTTGGAAAATTCCAGGAAAAAATGGAATGAATAGTGATTTTTTTGGAAATAATACATATTTGAAGTTATAAATGAAAGGAATCTTGGAAAAATCTTGAAAAATATTGAATTTTACTCAGATTCTATTGGAAATAATACATAATTGAAGTTATAAATGAAAGGAATCTTTTAAAAATCTTGAAAAATATTGAATATTACTCAGATTCTATTGAAAATAATACATACTTGAAGTCATACATGCAAGGAATCTTGGAAAATTCCAGGAAAAAATGGAATGAATAGTGATTTTTTGGAAATAATACATATTTGAAGTTATAAATGAAAGGAATCTTTGAAAAATCTTGAAAAATATTGAATATTACTCAGATTCTATTGAAAATAATACATACTTGAAGTCATACATGCAAGGAATCTTGGAAAATTCCAGGAAAAAATGGAATGAATAGTGATTTTTTTGGATAAAATACATATTTAAGGTTATAAATTAAATGAATCTTGGAAAATTCAAGAAAAAAAGGAATTATAGGTTACATTATTGGATATAATACTTATTTAAGGGTATAAATGCAAGGAATTTTGGAAAAATCTAGAAAAATATTGAATTTTACAAAGATTTTTTGGGAAAAAATATATATTTGAAGTTATAAATGAAAGGAATCTTGAAAAATATTGAATTTTACTGAGATTCTATTGAAAATAATACATACTTGAAGTCATACATGCAAGGAATCTTGGAAAATTCCAGGAAAAAATGGAATGAATAGTGATTTTTTTTGGAAATAATACATATTTGAAGTTATAAATGAAAGGAATCTTGGAAAAATCTTGAAAAATATTGAATTTTACTCAGATTCTATTGGAAATAATACATAATTGAAGTTATAAATGAAAGGAATCTTTTAAAAATCTTGAAAAATATTGAATATTACTCAGATTCTATTGAAAATAATACATACTTGAAGTCATACATGCAAGGAATCTTGGAAAATTCCAGGAAAAAATGGAATGAATAGTGATTTTTTTGGAAATAATACATATTTGAAGTTATAAATGAAAGGAATCTTGGAAAAATCTTGAAAAATATTGAATATTACTCAGATTCTATTGAAAATAATACATACTTGAAGTCATACATGCAAGGAATCTTGGAAAATTCCAGGAAAAAATGGAATGAATAGTGATTTTTTTGGAAATAATACATAATTGAAGTTATAAATGAAAGGAATCTTGGAAAAATCTTGAAAAATATTAAATTTTACGCAGATTCTATTGAATATAATACATATTTGAAGTTTAAAATGCAAGGAATCATCTAAAATTCCAGAATTATATTGAATTATACGAAGATTCTATTGATAATTATACATATTTTAGGTCATAAGCTCAAGGAACCTTGGAAAATTCCAGAAAAAAATGGAATTAATTGTGATTTTTTTGGAAATAATACATTTTTAAGGTTATAAATGAAAGGAATCTTGGAAAAATCTTGAAAAATATTGAATATTACTCAGATTCTATTGAAAATAATACATACTTGATGTCCTACATGCAAGGAATCTTGGAAAATTCCAGGAAAAAATGGAATGAATAGTGATTTTTTTGGAAATAATACATATTTGAAGTTATAAATGAAAGGAATCTTGGAAAAATCTTGAAAAATATTGAATATTACTCAGATTCTATTGAAAATAATACATACTTGAAGTCATACATGCAAGGAATCTTGGAAAATTCCAGGAAAAAATGGAATGAATAGTGATTTTTTTGGAAATAATACATAATTGAAGTTATAAATGAAAGGAATCTTGGAAAAATCTTGAAAAATATTGAATATTACTCAGATTCTATTGAAAATAATACATACTTGAAGTCATACATGCAAGGAATCTTGGAAAATTCCAGGAAAAAATGGAATGAATTGTGATTTTTTTGGAAATAATACATATTTGAAGTTATAAATGAAAGGAATCTTGGAAAAATCTTGAAAAATATTGAATTTTACTCAGATTCTATTGGAAATAATACATAATTGAAGTTATAAATGAAAGGAATCTTTTAAAATCTTGAAAATATTGAATATTACTCAGATTCTATTGAAAATAATACATACTTGAAGTCATACATGCAAGGAATCTTGGAAAATTCCAGGAAAAAATGGAATGAATAGTGATTTTTTTGGAAAAAATACATATTTAAGGTTATAAATTAAATGAATCTTGGAAAATTCAAGAAAAAAAGGAATTATAGGTTACATTATTGGATATAATACATATTTAAGGGTATAAATGCAAGGAATTTTGGAAAAATCTAGAAAAATATTGAATTTTACAAAGATTTTTTGGGAAAAAATATATATTTGAAGTTATAAATGAAAGGAATCTTGAAAAATATTGAATTTTACTGAGATTCTATTGAAAATAATACATACTTGAAGTCATACATGCAAGGAATCTTGGAAAATTCCAGGAAAAAAATGGAATGAATTGTGATTTTTTTGGAAATAATACATATTTGAAGTTATAAATGAAAGGAGTCTTAGAAAAATCTTGAAAAATATTGAATTTTACTCAGATTCTATTGGAAATAATACATAATTGAAGTTATAAATGAAAGGAATCTTGGAAAAATCTTGAAAAATATTGAATATTACTCAGATTCTATTGAAAATAATACATACTTGAAGTCATACATGCAAGGAATCTTGGAAAATTCCAGGAAAAAATGGAATGAATAGTGATTTTTTTGGAAATAATACATATTTGAAGTTATAAATGAAAGGAATCTTGGAAAAATCTTGAAAAATATTAAATTTTACGCAGATTCTATTGAATATAATACATATTTGAAGTTTAAAATGCAAGGAATCATGGAAAATTCCAGGAAAAAATGGAATGAATTATGATTTTTTGGAAATAATACATATTTGAAGTTATAAATGAAAGGAATCTTGGAAAAATCTTGAAAAATATTGAATTTTACTCAGATTCTATTGGAAATAATACATAATTGAAGTTATAAATGAAAGGAATCTTTTAAAAATCTTGAAAAATATTGAATATTACTCAGATTCTATTGAAAATAATACATACTTGAAGTCATACATGCAAGGAATCTTGGAAAATTCCAGGAAAAAATGGAATGAATAGTGATTTTTTTGGAAATAATACATATTTGAAGTTATAAATGAAAGGAATCTTGGAAAAATCTTGAAAAATATTGAATATTACTCAGATTCTATTGAAAATAATACATACTTGAAGTCATACATGCAAGGAATCTTGGAAAATTCCAGGAAAAAATGGAATGAATAGTGATTTTTTTGGATAAAATACATATTTAAGGTTATAAATTAAATGAATCTTGGAAAATTCAAGAAAAAAAGGAATTATAGGTTACATTATTGGATATAATACTTATTTAAGGGTATAAATGCAAGGAATTTTGGAAAAATCAAGAAAAATATTGAATTTTACAAAGATTTTTTGGGAAAAAATATATATTTGAAGTTATAAATGAAAGGAATCTTGAAAAATATTGAATTTTACTGAGATTCTATTGAAAATAATACATACTTGAAGTCATACATGCAAGGAATCTTGGAAAATTCCAGGAAAAAATGGAATGAATAGTGATTTTTTTGGAAATAATACATATTTGAAGTTATAAATGAAAGGAATCTTGGAAAAATCTTGAAAAATATTGAATATTACTCAGATTCTATTGAAAATAATACATACTTGAAGTCATACATGCAAGGAATCTTGGAAAATTCCAGGAAAAAATGGAATGAATAGTGATTTTTTGGAAATAATACATAATTGAAGTTATAAATGAAAGGAATCTTGGAAAAATCTTGAAAAATATTGAATATTACTCAGATTCTATTGAAAATAATACATACTTGAAGTCATACATGCAAGGAATCTTGGAAAATTCCAGGAAAAAATGGAATGAATTGTGATTTTTTTGGAAATAATACATATTTGAAGTTATAAATGAAAGGAATCTTGGAAAAATCTTGAAAAATATTGAATTTTACTCAGATTCTATTGGAAATAATACATAATTGAAGTTATAAATGAAAGGAATCTTTTAAAAATCTTGAAAAATATTGAATATTACTCAGATTCTATTGAAAATAATACATACTTGAAGTCATACATGCAAGGAATCTTGGAAAATTCCAGGAAAAAATGGAATGAATAGTGATTTTTTTGGAAAAAATACATATTTAAGGTTATAAATTAAATGAATCTTGGAAAATTCAAGAAAAAAAGGAATTATAGGTTACATTATTGGATATAATACATATTTAAGGGTATAAATGCAAGGAATTTTGGAAAATCTAGAAAAATATTGAATTTTACAAAGATTTTTTGGGAAAAAATATATATTTGAAGTTATAAATGAAAGGAATCTTGAAAAATATTGAATTTTACTGAGATTCTATTGAAAATAATACATACTTGAAGTCATACATGCAAGGAATCTTGGAAAATTCCAGGAAAAAAATGGAATGAATTGTGATTTTTTTGGAAATAATACATATTTGAAGTTATAAATGAAAGGAGTCTTAGAAAAATCTTGAAAAATATTGAATTTTACTCAGATTCTATTGGAAATAATACATAATTGAAGTTATAAATGAAAGGAATCTTGGAAAAATCTTGAAAAATATTGAATATTACTCAGATTCTATTGAAAATAATACATACTTGAAGTCATACATGCAAGGAATCTTGGAAAATTCCAGGAAAAAATGGAATGAATAGTGATTTTTTTGGAAATAATACATATTTGAAGTTATAAATGAAAGGAATCTTGGAAAAATCTTGAAAAATATTAAATTTTACGCAGATTCTATTGAATATAATACATATTTGAAGTTTAAAATGCAAGGAATCATGGAAAATTCCAGGAAAAAATGGAATGAATTATGATTTTTTTGGAAATAATACATATTTGAAGTTATAAATGAAAGGAATCTTGGAAAAATCTTGAAAAATATTGAATTTTACTCAGATTCTATTGGAAATAATACATAATTGAAGTTATAAATGAAAGGAATCTTTTAAAAATCTTGAAAAATATTGAATATTACTCAGATTCTATTGAAAATAATACATACTTGAAGTCATACATGCAAGGAATCTTGGAAAATTCCAGGAAAAAATGGAATGAATAGTGATTTTTTTGGAAATAATACATATTTGAAGTTATAAATGAAAGGAATCTTGGAAAAATCTTGAAAAATATTGAATATTACTCAGATTCTATTGAAAATAATACATACTTGAAGTCATACATGCAAGGAATCTTGGAAAATTCCAGGAAAAAATGGAATGAATAGTGATTTTTTTGGATAAAATACATATTTAAGGTTATAAATTAAATGAATCTTGGAAAATTCAAGAAAAAAAGGAATTATAGGTTACATTATTGGATATAATACTTATTTAAGGGTATAAATGCAAGGAATTTTGGAAAAATCAAGAAAAATATTGAATTTTACAAAGATTTTTTGGGAAAAAATATATATTTGAAGTTATAAATGAAAGGAATCTTGAAAAATATTGAATTTTACTGAGATTCTATTGAAAATAATACATACTTGAAGTCATACATGCAAGGAATCTTGGAAAATTCCAGGAAAAAATGGAATGAATTGTGATTTTTTTGGAAATAATACATATTTGAAGTTATAAATGAAAGGAATCTTAGAAAAATCTTGAAAAATATTGAATTTTACTCAGATTCTATTGGAAATAATACATAATTGAAGTTATAAATGAAAGGAATCTTGGAAAAATCTTGAAAAATATTGAATATTACTCAGATTCTATTGAAAATAATACATACTTGAAGTCATACATGCAAGGAATCTTGGAAAATTCCAGGAAAAAATGGAATGAATAGTGATTTTTTTGGAAATAATACATATTTGAAGTTATAAATGAAAGGAATCTTGGAAAAATCTTGAAAAATATTAAATTTTACGCAGATTCTATTGAATATAATACATATTTGAAGTTTAAAATGCAAGGAATCATGGAAAATTCCAGAATTATATTGAATTATACGAAGATTCTATTGATAATAATACATATTTTAGGTCATAAGCTCAAGGAACCTTGGAAAATTCCAGAAAAAAATGGAATTAATTGTAATTTTATAGGATATGAAACATATTTAAGGTTATAAATGAAAGGAATCTTGGAAAAATCTTGAAAAATATTGAATATTACTCAGATTCTATTGAAAATAATACATACTTGAAGTCATACATGCAAGGAATCTTGGAAAATTCCAGGAAAAAATGGAATGAATTGTGATTTTTTGGAAATAATACATATTTGAAGTTATAAATGAAAGGAATCTTGGAAAAATCTTGAAAAATATTGAATTTTACTCAGATTCTATTGGAAATAATACATAATTGAAGTTATAAATGAAAGGAATCTTTTAAAAATCTTGAAAAATATTGAATATTACTCAGATTCTATTGAAAATAATACATACTTGAAGTCATACATGCAAGGAATCTTGGAAAATTCCAGGAAAAAATGGAAATGAATAGTGATTTTTTTGGATAAAATACATATTTAAGGTTATAAATTAAATGAATCTTGGAAAATTCAAGAAAAAAAGGAATTATAGGTTACATTATTGGATATAATACTTATTTAAGGGTATAAATGCAAGGAATTTTGGAAAAATCTAGAAAAATATTGAATTTTACAAGATTTTTCGGGAAAAAATATATATTTGAAGTTATAAATGAAAGGAATCTTGAAAAATATTGAATTTTACTGAGATTCTATTGAAAATAATACATACTTGAAGTCATACATGCAAGGAATCTTGGAAAATTCCAGGAAAAAATGGAATGAATAGTGATTTTTTTGGAAATAATACATATTTGAAGTTATAAATGAAAGGAATCTTGGAAAAATCTTGAAAAATATTGAATTTTACTCAGATGCTATTGGAAATAATACATAATTGAATTTATAAATGAAAGGAATCTTTTAAAAATCTTGAAAAATATTGAATATTACTCAGATTCTATTGAAAATAATACATACTTGAAGTCATACATACAAGGAATCTTGGAAAATTCCAGGAAAAAATGGAATGAATAGTGATTTTTTTGGAAATAATACATATTTGAAGTTATAAATGAAAGGAATCTTGGAAAAATCTTGAAAAATTTTGAATATTACTCAGATTCTATTGAAAATAATACATACTTGAAGTCATACATGCAAGGAATCTTGGAAAATTCCAGGAAAAAATGGAATGAATAGTGAATTTTTTTGGAAATAATACATAATTGAAGTTATAAATGAAAGGAATCTTGGAAAAATCTTGAAAAATATTAAATTTTACGCAGATTCTATTGAATATAATACATATTTGAAGTTTAAAATGCAAGGAATCATCTAAAATTCCAGAATTATATTGAATTATACGAAGATTCTATTGATAATAATACATATTTTAGGTCATAAGCTCAAGGAACCTTGGAAAATTCCAGAAAAAAATGGAATTAATTGTGATTTTTTTGGAAATAATACATATTTAAGGTTATAAATGAAAGGAATCTTGGAAAAATCTTGAAAAATATTGAATATTACTCAGATTCTATTGAAAATAATACATACTTGAAGTCATACATGCAAGGAATCTTGGAAAATTCCAGGAAAAAATGGAATGAATAGTGATTTTTTTGGATAAAATACATATTTAAGGTTATAAATTAAATGAATCTTGGAAAATTCAAGAAAAAAAGGAATTATAGGTTACATTATTGGATATAATACATATTTAAGGGTATAAATGCAAGGAATTTTGGAAAAATCTAGAAAAATATTGAATTTTACAAAGATTTTTTGGGAAAAAATATATATTTGAAGTTATAAATGAAAGGAATCTTGAAAAATATTGAATTTTACTGAGATTCTATTGAAAATAATACATACTTGAAGTCATACATGCAAGGAATCTTGGAAAATTCCAGGAAAAAATGGAATGAATTGTGATTTTTTGGAAATAATACATATTTGAAGTTATAAATGAAAGGAATCTTAGAAAAATCTTGAAAAATATTGAATTTTACTCAGATTCTATTGGAAATAATACATAATTGAAGTTATAAATGAAAGGAATCTTGGAAAAATCTTGAAAAATATTGAATATTACTCAGATTCTATTGAAAATAATACATACTTGAAGTCATACATGCAAGGAATCTTGGAAAATTCCAGGAAAAATGGAATGAATAGTGATTTTTTGGAAATAATACATATTTGAAGTTATAAATGAAAGGAATCTTGGAAAAATCTTGAAAAATATTAAATTTTACGCAGATTCTATTGAATATAATACATATTTGAAGTTTAAAATGCAAGGAATCATGGAAAATTCCAGAATTATATTGAATTATACGAAGATTCTATTGATAATAATACATATTTTAGGTCATAAGCTCAAGGAACCTTGGAAAATTCCAGAAAAAAATGGAATTAATTGTAATTTTATAGGATATGAAACATATTTAAGGTTATAAATGAAAGGAATCTTGGAAAAATCTTGAAAAATATTGAATATTACTCAGATTCTATTGAAAATAATACATACTTGAAGTCATACATGCAAGGAATCTTGGAAAATTCCAGGAAAAAATGGAATGAATTGTGATTTTTTTGGAAATAATACATATTTGAAGTTATAAATGAAAGGAATCTTGGAAAAATCTTGAAAAATATTGAATTTTACTCAGATTCTATTGGAAATAATACATAATTGAAGTTATAAATGAAAGGAATCTTTTAAAAATCTTGAAAAATATTGAATATTACTCAGATTCTATTGAAAATAATACATACTTGAAGTCATACATGCAAGGAATCTTGGAAAATTCCAGGAAAAAATGGAATGAATAGTGATTTTTTTGGATAAAATACATATTTAAGGTTATAAATTAAATGAATCTTGGAAAATTCAAGAAAAAAAGGAATTATAGGTTACATTATTGGATATAATACTTATTTAAGGGTATAAATGCAAGGAATTTTGGAAAAATCTAGAAAAATATTGATTTTACAAAGATTTTCGGGAAAAAATATATATTTGAAGTTATAAATGAAAGGAATCTTGAAAAATATTGAATTTTACTGAGATTCTATTGAAAATAATACATACTTGAAGTCATACATGCAAGGAATCTTGGAAAATTCCAGGAAAAAATGGAATGAATAGTGATTTTTTTGGAAATAATACATATTTGAAGTTATAAATGAAAGGAATCTTGGAAAAATCTTGAAAAATATTGAATTTTACTCAGATGCTATTGGAAATAATACATAATTGAATTTATAAATGAAAGGAATCTTTTAAAAATCTTGAAAAATATTGAATATTACTCAGATTCTATTGAAAATAATACATACTTGAAGTCATACATACAAGGAATCTTGGAAAATTCCAGGAAAAAATGGAATGAATAGTGATTTTTTTGGAAATAATACATATTTGAAGTTATAAATGAAAGGAATCTTGGAAAAATCTTGAAAAATTTTGAATATTACTCAGATTCTATTGAAAATAATACATACTTGAAGTCATACATGCAAGGAATCTTGGAAAATTCCAGGAAAAATGGAATGAATAGTGATTTTTTTGGAAATAATACATAATTGAAGTTATAAATGAAAGGAATCTTGGAAAAATCTTGAAAAATATTAAATTTTACGCAGATTCTATTGAATATAATACATATTTGAAGTTTAAAATGCAAGGAATCATCTAAAATTCCAGAATTATATTGAATTATACGAAGATTCTATTGATAATAATACATATTTTAGGTCATAAGCTCAAGGAACCTTGGAAAATTCCAGAAAAAAATGGAATTAATTGTGATTTTTTTGGAAATAATACATATTTAAGGTTATAAATGAAAGGAATCTTGGAAAAATCTTGAAAAATATTGAATATTACTCAGATTCTATTGAAAATAATACATACTTGAAGTCATACATGCAAGGAATCTTGGAAAATTCCAGGAAAAAATGGAATGAATAGTGATTTTTTTGGATAAAATACATATTTAAGGTTATAAATTAAATGAATCTTGGAAAATTCAAGAAAAAAAGGAATTATAGGTTACATTATTGGATATAATACATATTTAAGGGTATAAATGCAAGGAATTTTGGAAAAATCTAGAAAAATATTGAATTTTACAAAGATTTTTTGGGAAAAAATATATATTTGAAGTTATAAATGAAAGGAATCTTGAAAAATATTGAATTTTACTGAGATTCTATTGAAAATAATACATACTTGAAGTCATACATGCAAGGAATCTTGGAAAATTCCAGGAAAAAATGGAATGAATTGTGATTTTTTTGGAAATAATACATATTTGAAGTTATAAATGAAAGGAATCTTAGAAAAATCTTGAAAAATATTGAATTTTACTCAGATTCTATTGGAAATAATACATAATTGAAGTTATAAATGAAAGGAATCTTGGAAAATCTTGAAAAATATTGAATATTACTCAGATTCTATTGAAAATAATACATACTTGAAGTCATACATGCAAGGAATCTTGGAAAATTCCAGGAAAAAATGGAATGAATAGTGATTTTTTTGGAAATAATACATATTTGAAGTTATAAATGAAAGGAATCTTGGAAAAATCTTGAAAAATATTAAATTTTACGCAGATTCTATTGAATATAATACATATTTGAAGTTTAAAATGCAAGGAATCATGGAAAATTCCAGAATTATATTGAATTATACGAAGATTCTATTGATAATAATACATATTTTAGGTCATAAGCTCAAGGAACCTTGGAAAATTCCAGAAAAAAATGGAATTAATTGTAATTTTATAGGATATGAAACATATTTAAGGTTATAAATGAAAGGAATCTTGGAAAAATCTTGAAAAATATTGAATATTACTCAGATTCTATTGAAAATAATACATACTTGAAGTCATACATGCAAGGAATCTTGGAAAATTCCAGGAAAAAATGGAATGAATTGTGATTTTTTGGAAATAATACATATTTGAAGTTATAAATGAAAGGAATCTTGGAAAAATCTTGAAAAATATTGAATTTTACTCAGATTCTATTGGAAATAATACATAATTGAAGTTATAAATGAAAGGAATCTTTTAAAAATCTTGAAAAATATTGAATATTACTCAGATTCTATTGAAAATAATACATACTTGAAGTCATACATGCAAGGAATCTTGGAAAATTCCAGGAAAAAATGGAATGAATAGTGATTTTTTTGGATAAAATACATATTTAAGGTTATAAATTAAATGAATCTTGGAAAATTCAAGAAAAAAAGGAATTATAGGTTACATTATTGGATATAATACTTATTTAAGGGTATAAATGCAAGGAATTTTGGAAAAATCTAGAAAAATATTGAATTTTACAAAGATTTTTTGGGAAAAAATATATATTTGAAGTTATAAATGAAAGGAATCTTGAAAAATATTGAATTTTACTGAGATTCTATTGAAAAAAATACATACTTGAAGTCATACATGCAAGGAATCTTGGAAAATTCCAGGAAAAAATGGAATGAATAGTGATTTTTTTGGAAATAATACATATTTGAAGTTATAAATGAAAGGAATCTTGGAAAAATCTTGAAAAATATTGAATTTTACTCAGATTCTATTGGAAATAATACATAATTGAAGTTATAAATGAAAGGAATCTTTTAAAAATCTTGAAAAAATATTGAATATTACTCAGATTCTATTGAAAATAATACATACTTGAAGTCATACATGCAAGGAATCTTGGAAAATTCCAGGAAAAAATGGAATGAATAGTGATTTTTTTGGAAATAATACATATTTGAAGTTATAAATGAAAGGAATCTTTGAAAAATCTTGAAAAATATTGAATATTACTCAGATTCTATTGAAAATAATACATACTTGAAGTCATACATGCAAGGAATCTTGGAAAATTCCAGGAAAAATGGAATGTATAGTGATTTTTTTGGATAAAATACATATTTAAGGTTATAAATTAAATGAATCTTGGAAAATTCAAGAAAAAAAGGAATTATAGGTTACATTATTGGATATAATACTTATTTAAGGGTATAAATGCAAGGAATTTTGGAAAAATCTAGAAAAATATTGAATTTTACAAAGATTTTTTGGGAAAAAATATATATTTGAAGTTATAAATGAAAGGAATCTTGAAAAATATTGAATTTTACTGAGATTCTATTGAAAATAATACATACTTGAAGTCATACATGCAAGGAATCTTGGAAAATTCCAGGAAAAAATGGAATGAATAGTGATTTTTTTGGAAATAATACATATTTGAAGTTATAAATGAAAGGAATCTTGGAAAAATCTTGAAAAATATTGAATTTTACTCAGATTCTATTGGAAATAATACATAATTGAAGTTATAAATGAAAGGAATCTTTTAAAAATCTTGAAAAATATTGAATATTACTCAGATTCTATTGAAAATAATACATACTTGAAGTCATACATGCAAGGAATCTTGGAAAATTCCAGGAAAAAATGGAATGAATAGTGATTTTTTTGGAAATAATACATATTTGAAGTTATAAATGAAAGGAATCTTGGAAAAATCTTGAAAAATATTGAATATTACTCAGATTCTATTGAAAATAATACATACTTGAAGTCATACATGCAAGGAATCTTGGAAAATTCCAGGAAAAAATGGAATGAATAGTGATTTTTTGGAAATAATACATAATTGAAGTTATAAATGAAAGGAATCTTGGAAAAATCTTGAAAAATATTAAATTTTACGCAGATTCTATTGAATATAATACATATTTGAAGTTTAAAATGCAAGGAATCATCTAAAATTCCAGAATTATATTGAATTATACGAAGATTCTATTGATAATTATACATATTTTAGGTCATAAGCTCAAGGAACCTTGGAAAATTCCAGAAAAAAATGGAATTAATTGTGATTTTTTTGGAAATAATACATTTTTAAGGTTATAAATGAAAGGAATCTTGGAAAAATCTTGAAAAATATTGAATATTACTCAGATTCTATTGAAAATAATACATACTTGAAGTCCTACATGCAAGGAATCTTGGAAAATTCCAGGAAAAAATGGAATGAATAGTGATTTTTTTGGAAATAATACATATTTGAAGTTATAAATGAAAGGAATCTTGGAAAAATCTTGAAAAATATTGAATATTACTCAGATTCTATTGAAAATAATACATACTTGAAGTCATACATGCAAGGAATCTTGGAAAATTCCAGGAAAAAATGGAATGAATAGTGATTTTTTTGGAAATAATACATAATTGAAGTTATAAATGAAAGGAATCTTGGAAAAATCTTGAAAAATATTGAATATTACTCAGATTCTATTGAAAATAATACATACTTGAAGTCATACATGCAAGGAATCTTGGAAAATTCCAGGAAAAAATGGAATGAATTGTGATTTTTTTGGAAATAATACATATTTGAAGTTATAAATGAAAGGAATCTTGGAAAAATCTTGAAAAATATTGAATTTTACTCAGATTCTATTGGAAATAATACATAATTGAAGTTATAAATGAAAGGAATCTTTTAAAAATCTTGAAAAATATTGAATATTACTCAGATTCTATTGAAAATAATACATACTTGAAGTCATACATGCAAGGAATCTTGGAAAATTCCAGGAAAAAATGGAATGAATAGTGATTTTTTTGGAAATAATACATATTTGAAGTTATAAATGAAAGGAATCTTGGAAAAATCTTGAAAAATATTGAATATTACTCAGATTCTATTGAAAATAATACATACTTGAAGTCATACATGCAAGGAATCTTGGAAAATTCCAGGAAAAAATGGAATGAATAGTGATTTTTTTGGAAATAATACATAATTGAAGTTATAAATGAAAGGAATCTTGGAAAAATCTTGAAAAATATTGAATATTACTCAGATTCTATTGAAAATAATACATACTTGAAGTCATACATGCAAGGAATCTTGGAAAATTCCAGGAAAAAATGGAATGAATAGTGACTTTTTTTGAAATAATACATAATTGAAGTTATAAATGCAATGAATCATTGATAATTCCAGAAAAATATTGAATTATACGAAGATTCTATTGATAATAATACATATTTTAGGTTATAAGCTCAAGGAACTTTGGAAAATTCCAGAAAAAAATGGAATTAATTGTAATTTTATAGGATATGATACATATTTAAGGTTATAAATGAAAGGAATCTTGGAAAAATCTTGAAAAATATTGAATTTTACGCAGATTCTATTGGATATAATACATATTTAAAGTTATAAATGCAATTAATCATTGATAATTCCAGAAAAATATTGAATTATACGAAGATTCTATTGATAATAATACATATTTTAGGTTATAAGCTCAAGGAACTTTGGAAAATTCCAGAAAAAAATGGAATTAATTGTAATTTTATAGATATGATACATATTTAAGGTTATAAATGAAAGGAATCTTGGAAAAATCTTGAAAAATATTGAATTTTACGCAGATTCTATTGGATGTATGACATATTTAAAGTTATAAATGCAATTAATCATTGATAATTCCAGAATTATATTGAATTATAAGAAGATTCTATTGATTAATAATACATATTTTAGGTCATAAGCTCAAGGAACCTTGGAAAATTCCAGAAAAAAATGGAATTAATTGTAATTTTATAGGATATGAAACATATTTAAGGTTATAAATGAAAGGAATCTTGGAAAAATCTTGAAAAATATTGAATTTTACGCAGATTCTATTGGATATAATACAAAATTGAAGTTATATATGCAAGGAATCTTGGAAAATTCCAGGAAAAATTTGAATGAATAGTGACTTTTTTGGATAAAATACATATTTAAGGTTATAATTAAATGAATCTTGGAAAATTCAAGAAAAAAAGGAATTATAGGTTACATTATTGGATATAATACTTATTTAAGGGTATAAATGCAAGGAATTTTGGAAAAATCTAGAAAAATATTGAATTTTACAAAGATTTTTCGGGAAAAAATATATATTTGAAGTTAAAATGAAGGAATCTTGAAAAATATTGCATTTTACTGAGATTCTATTGAAAATAATACATACTTGAAGTCATACATGCAAGGAATCTTGGAAAATTCCAGGAAAAAAATGGAATGAATAGTGATTTTTTTGGGAAATAATACATATTTGAAGTTATAAATGAAAGGAATCTTGGAAAAATCTTGAAAAATATTGAATTTTACTCAGATTCTATTGGATATAATACATATTTAAAGTTATAAATGCAATTAATCATTGATATTCCAGAAAAATATTGAATTATACGAAGATTCTATTGATAATAATACATATTTTAGGTTATAAGCTCAAGGAACTTTGGAAAATTCCAGAAAAAAATGGAATGAATAGTGATTTTTTTGGAAATAATACATAATTGAAGTTATAAATGAAAGGAATCTTGGAAAAATCTTGAAAAATATTGAATATTACTCAGATTCTATTGAAAATAATACATACTTGAAGTCATACATGCAAGGAATCTTGGAAAATTCCAGGAAAAAATGGAATGAATAGTGACTTTTTTTGAAATAATACATAATTGAAGTTATAAATGCAATGAATCATTGATAATTCCAGAAAAATATTGAATTATACGAAGATTCTATTGATAATAATACATATTTTAGGTCATAAGCTCAAGGAACCTTGGAAAATCCAGAAAAAAATGGAATTAATTGTAATTTTATAGGATATGAAACATATTTAAGGTTATAAATGAAAGGAATCTTGGAAAAATCTTGAAAAATATTGAATTTTACGCAGATTCTATTGGATATAATACTTAATTGAAGTTATATATGCAAAGGAATCTTGGAAAATTCCAGGAAAAATTTGAATGAATAGTGACTTTTTTGGATAAAATACATATTTTAGGTCATAAGCTCAAGGAACCCTTGAAAAATTCCAGAAAAAATGGAATTAATTTTAATTTTATAGGATATGAAACATATTTAAGGTTATAAATGAAAGGAATCTTGGAAAAATCTTGAAAAATATTGAATTTTACGCAGATTCTATTGGATATAATACATATTTAAAGTTATAAATGCAATTAATCATTGATAATTCCAGAAAAATATTGAATTATACGAAGATTCTATTGATAATAATACATATTTTAGGTTATAAGCTCAAGGAACTTTGGAAAATTCCAGAAAAAAATGGAATTAATTGTAATTTTATAGGATATGATACATATTTAAGGTTATAAATGAAAGGAATCTTGGAAAAAATCTTGAAAAATATTGAATTTTACGCAGATTCTATTGGATATAATACATATTTAAAGTTATAAATGCAATTAATCATTGATAATTCCAGAAAAATATTGAATTATACGAAGATTCTATTGATAATAATACATATTTTAGGTTATAAGCTCAAGGAACTTTGGAAAATTCCAGAAAAAAATGGAATTAATTGTAATTTTATAGGATATGATACATATTTAAGGTTATAATGAAAGGAATCTTGGAAAAATCTTGAAAAATATTGAATTTTACGCAGATTCTATTGGATGTATGACATATTTAAAGTTATAAATGCAATTAATCATTGATAATTCCAGAATTATATTGAATTATAAGAAGATTCTATTGATAATAATACATATTTTAGGTCATAAGCTCAAGGAACCTTGGAAAATTCCAGAAAAAAATGGAATTAATTGTAATTTTATAGGATATGATACATATTTAAGGTTATAAATGAAAGGAATCTTGGAAAAATCTTGAAAAATATTGAATTTTACGCAGATTCTATTGGATATAATACATATTTAAAGTTATAAATGCAATTAATCATTGATTATTCCAGAAAAATATTGAATTATACGAAGATTCTATTGATAATAATACATATTTTAGGTCATAAGCTCAAGGAACCTTGGAAAATTCAGAAAAAAATGGAATTAATTGTAATTTTATAGGATATGAAACATATTTAAGGTTATAAATGAAAGGAATCTTGGAAAAATCTTGAAAAATATTGAATTTTACGCAGATTCTATTGGATATAATACTTAATTGAAGTTATATATGCAAGGAATCTTGGAAAATTCCAGGAAAATTTGAATGAATAGTGACTTTTTGGATAAAATACATATTTTAGGTCATAAGCTCAAGGAACCCTTGAAAATTCCAGAAAAAAATGGAATTAATTTTAATTTTATAGGATATGAAACATATTTAAGGTTATAAATGAAAGGAATCTTGGAAAAATCTTGAAAAATATTGAATTTTACGCAGATTCTATTGGATATAATACATATTTAAAGTTATAAATGCAATTAATCATTGATAATTCCAGAAAAATATTGAATTATACGAAGATTCTATTGATAATAATACATATTTTAGGTCATAAGCTCAAGGAACCTTGGAAAATTCCAGAAAAAAATGGAATTAATTGTAATTTTATAGGATATGAAACATATTTAAGGTTATAAATGAAAGGAATCTTTTAAAAATCTTGAAAATATTGAATTTTACGCAGATTCTATTGGATATAATACTTAATTGAAGTTATATATGCAAGGAATCTTGGAAAATTCCAGGAAAAATTTGAATGAATAGTGACTTTTTTGGATAAAATACATATTTTAGGTCATAAGCTCAAGGAACCTTTGAAAAATTCCAGAAAAAAATGGAATTAATTTTAATTTTATAGGATATGAAACATATTTAAGGTTATAAATGAAAGGAATCTTGGAAAAATCTTGAAAAATATTGAATTTTACGCAGATTCTATTGGATATAATACAAAATTGAAGTTATATATGCAAGGAATCTTGGAAAATTCCAGGAAAAATTTGAATGAATAGTGACTTTTTTGGATAAAATACATATTTAAGGTTATAAATTAAATGAATCTTGGAAAATTCAAGAAAAAAAGGAATTATAGGTTACATTATTGGATATAATACTTATTTAAGGGTATAAATGCAAGGAATTTTGGAAAATCTAGAAAATATTGAATTTTACAAAGATTTTTCGGGAAAAAATATATATTTGAAGTTAAAAATGAAAGGAATCTTGAAAAATATTGCATTTTACTGAGATTCTATTGAAATAATACATACTTGAAGTCATACATGCAAGGAATCTTGGAAAATTCCAGGAAAAAATGGAATGAATAGTGATTTTTTGGAAATAATACATATTTGAAGTTATAAATGAAAGGAATCTTGGAAAAATCTTGAAAAATATTGAATTTTACTCAGATTCTATTGGAATTAATACATAATTGAAGTTATAAATGAAAGGAATCTTTTAAAAATCTTGAAAAATATTGAATATTACTCAGATTCTATTGAAAATAATACATACTTGAAGTCATACATGCAAGGAATCTTGGAAAATTCCAGGAAAAAATGGAATGAATAGTGATTTTTTTGGAAATAATACATATTTGAAGTTATAAATGAAAGGAATCTTGGAAAAATCTTGAAAAATATTGAATATTACTCAGATTCTATTGAAAATAATACATACTTGAAGTCATACATGCAAGGAATCTTGGAAAATTCCAGGAAAAAATGGAATGAATAGTGATTTTTTTGGAAATAATACATAATTGAAGTTATAAATGAAAGGAATCTTGGAAAAATCTTGAAAAATATTAAATTTTACGCAGATTCTATTGAATATAATACATATTTGAAGTTTAAAATGCAAGGAATCATCTAAAATTCCAGAATTATATTGAATTATACGAAGATTCTATTGATAATAATACATATTTTAGGTCATAAGCTCAAGGAACCTTGGAAAATTCCAGAAAAAAATGGAATTAATTGTGATTTTTTTGGAAATAATACATATTTAAGGTTATAAATGAAAGGAATCTTGGAAAAATCTTGAAAAATATTGAATATTACTCAGATTCTATTGAAAATAATACATACTTGAAGTCCTACATGCAAGGAATCTTGGAAAATTCCAGGAAAAAATGGAATGAATAGTGATTTTTTTGGAAATAATACATATTTGAAGTTATAAATGAAAGGAATCTTGGAAAAATCTTGAAAAATATTGAATATTACTCAGATTCTATTGAAAATAATACATACTTGAAGTCATACATGCAAGGAATCTTGGAAAATTCCAGGAAAAAATGGAATGAATAGTGATTTTTTTGGAAATAATACATAATTGAAGTTATAAATGAAAGGAATCTTGGAAAAATCTTGAAAAATATTGAATATTACTCAGATTCTATTGAAAATAATACATACTTGAAGTCATACATGCAAGGAATCTTGGAAAATTCCAGGAAAAAATGGAATGAATAGTGATTTTTTTGGAAATAATACATAATTGAAGTTATAAATGAAAGGAATCTTGGAAAAATCTTGAAAAATATTGAATTTTACGCAGATTCTATTGGATATAATACAAAATTGAAGTTATATATGCAAGGAATCTTGGAAAATTCCAGGAAAAATTTGAATGAATAGTGACTTTTTTGGATAAAATACATATTTAAGGTTATAAATTAAATGAATCTTGGAAAATTCAAGAAAAAAAGGAATTATAGGTTACATTATTGGATATAATACTTATTTAAGGGTATAAATGCAAGGAATTTTGGAAAAATCTAGAAAAATATTGAATTTTACAAAGATTTTTCGGGAAAAAATATATATTTGAAGTTAAAAATGAAAGGAATCTTGAAAAATATTGCATTTTACTGAGATTCTATTGAAAATAATACATACTTGAAGTCATACATGCAAGGAATCTTGGAAAATTCCAGGAAAAAATGGAATGAATAGTGATTTTTTTGGAAATAATACATATTTGAAGTTATAAATGAAAGGAATCTTGGAAAAATCTTGAAAAATATTGAATTTTACTCAGATTCTATTGGAAATAATACATAATTGAAGTTATAAATGAAAGGAATCTTTTAAAAATCTTGAAAAATATTGAATATTACTCAGATTCTATTGAAAATAATACATACTTGAAGTCATACATGCAAGGAATCTTGGAAAATTCCAGGAAAAAATGGAATGAATAGTGATTTTTTTGGAAATAATACATATTTGAAGTTATAAATGAAAGGAATCTTGGAAAAATCTTGAAAAATATTGAATATTACTCAGATTCTATTGAAAATAATACATACTTGAAGTCATACATGCAAGGAATCTTGGAAAATTCCAGGAAAAAATGGAATGAATAGTGATTTTTTTGGAAATAATACATAATTGAAGTTATAAATGAAAGGAATCTTGGAAAAATCTTGAAAAATATTAAATTTTACGCAGATTCTATTGAATATAATACATATTTGAAGTTTAAAATGCAAGGAATCATCTAAAATTCCAGAATTATATTGAATTATACGAAGATTCTATTGATAATAATACATATTTTAGGTCATAAGCTCAAGGAACCTTGGAAAATTCCAGAAAAAAATGGAATTAATTGTGATTTTTTTGGAAATAATACATATTTAAGGTTATAAATGAAAGGAATCTTGGAAAAATCTTGAAAAATATTGAATATTACTCAGATTCTATTGAAAATAATACATACTTGAAGTCCTACATGCAAGGAATCTTGGAAAATTCCAGGAAAAAATGGAATGAATAGTGATTTTTTTGGAAATAATACATATTTGAAGTTATAAATGAAAGGAATCTTGGAAAAATCTTGAAAAATATTGAATATTACTCAGATTCTATTGAAAATAATACATACTTGAAGTCATACATGCAAGGAATCTTGGAAAATTCCAGGAAAAAATGGAATGAATAGTGATTTTTTTGGAAATAATACATAATTGAAGTTATAAATGAAAGGAATCTTGGAAAAATCTTGAAAAATATTGAATATTACTCAGATTCTATTGAAAATAATACATACTTGAAGTCATACATGCAAGGAATCTTGGAAAATTCCAGGAAAAAATGGAATGAATAGTGATTTTTTTTGGAAATAATACATAATTGAAGTTATAAATGAAAGGAATCTTGGAAAAATCTTGAAAAATATTGAATTTTACGCAGATTCTATTGGATATAATACAAAATTGAAGTTATATATGCAAGGAATCTTGGAAAATTCCAGGAAAAATTTGAATGAATAGTGACTTTTTTGGATAAAATACATATTTAAGGTTATAAATTAAATGAATCTTGGAAAATTCAAGAAAAAAAGGAATTATAGGTTACATTATTGGATATAATACTTATTTAAGGGTATAAATGCAAGGAATTTTGGAAAAATCTAGAAAAATATTGAATTTTACAAAGATTTTTCGGGAAAAAATATATATTTGAAGTTAAAAATGAAAGGAATCTTGAAAAATATTGCATTTTACTGAGATTCTATTGAAAATAATACATACTTGAAGTCATACATGCAAGGAATCTTGGAAAATTCCAGGAAAAAATGGAATGAATAGTGATTTTTTTGGAAATAATACATATTTGAAGTTATAAATGAAAGGAATCTTGGAAAAATCTTGAAAAATATTGAATTTTACTCAGATTCTATTGGAAATAATACATAATTGAAGTTATAAATGAAAGGAATCTTTTAAAAATCTTGAAAAATATTGAATATTACTCAGATTCTATTGAAAATAATACATACTTGAAGTCATACATGCAAGGAATCTTGGAAAATTCCAGGAAAAAATGGAATGAATAGTGATTTTTTTGGAAATAATACATATTTGAAGTTATAAATGAAAGGAATCTTGGAAAAATCTTGAAAAATATTGAATATTACTCAGATTCTATTGAAAATAATACATACTTGAAGTCATACATGCAAGGAATCTTGGAAAATTCCAGGAAAAAATGGAATGAATAGTGATTTTTTTGGAAATAATACATAATTGAAGTTATAAATGAAAGGAATCTTGGAAAAATCTTGAAAAATATTGAATATTACTCAGATTCTATTGAAAATAATACATACTTGAAGTCATACATGCAAGGAATCTTGGAAAATTCCAGGAAAAAATGGAATGAATTGTGATTTTTTTGGAAATAATACATATTTGAAGTTATAAATGAAAGGAATCTTGGAAAAATCTTGAAAAATATTGAATTTTACTCAGATTCTATTGGAAATAATACATAATTGAAGTTATAAATGAAAGGAATCTTTTAAAAATCTTGAAAAATATTGAATATTACTCAGATTCTATTGAAAATAATACATACTTGAAGTCATACATGCAAGGAATCTTGGAAAATTCCAGGAAAAAATGGAATGAATAGTGATTTTTTTGGAAATAATACATATTTGAAGTTATAAATGAAAGGAATCTTGGAAAAATCTTGAAAAATATTGAATATTACTCAGATTCTATTGAAAATAATACATACTTGAAGTCATACATGCAAGGAATCTTGGAAAATTCCAGGAAAAAATGGAATGAATAGTGATTTTTTTGGAAATAATACATAATTGAAGTTATAAATGAAAGGAATCTTGGAAAAATCTTGAAAAATATTGAATATTACTCAGATTCTATTGAAAATAATACATACTTGAAGTCATACATGCAAGGAATCTTGGAAAATTCCAGGAAAAAATGGAATGAATAGTGACTTTTTTTGAAATAATACATAATTGAAGTTATAAATGCAATTAATCATTGATAATTCCAGAAAAATATTGAATTATACGAAGATTCTATTGATAATAATACATATTTTAGGTCATAAGCTCAAGGAACCTTGGAAAATTCCAGAAAAAAATGGAATTAATTGTAATTTTATAGGATATGAAACATATTTAAGGTTATAAATGAAAGGAATCTTGGAAAAATCTTGAAAAATATTGAATTTTACGCAGATTCTATTGGATATAATACTTAATTGAAGTTATATATGCAAGGAATCTTGGAAAATTCCAGGAAAAATTTGAATGAATAGTGACTTTTTTGGATAAAATACATATTTTAGGTCATAAGCTCAAGGAACCCTTGAAAATTCCAGAAAAAAATGGAATTAATTTTAATTTTATAGGATATGAAACATATTTAAGGTTATAAATGAAAGGAATCTTGGAAAAATCTTGAAAAATATTGAATTTTACGCAGATTCTATTGGATATAATACATATTTAAAGTTATAAATGCAATTAATCATTGATAATTCCAGAAAAATATTGAATTATACGAAGATTCTATTGATAATAATACATATTTTAGGTTATAAGCTCAAGGAACTTTGGAAAATTCCAGAAAAAAATGGAATTAATTGTAATTTTATAGGATATGATACATATTTAAGGTTATAAATGAAAGGAATCTTGGAAAAATCTTGAAAAATATTGAATTTTACGCAGATTCTATTGGATATAATACATATTTAAAGTTATAAATGCAATTAATCATTGATAATTCCAGAAAAATATTGAATTATACGAAGATTCTATTGATAATAATACATATTTTAGGTTATAAGCTCAAGGAACTTTGGAAAATTCCAGAAAAAAATGGAATTAATTGTAATTTTATAGGATATGATACATATTTAAGGTTATAAATGAAAGGAATCTTGGAAAAATCTTGAAAAATATTGAATTTTACGCAGATTCTATTGGATGTATGACATATTTAAAGTTATAAATGCAATTAATCATTGATAATTCCAGAATTATATTGAATTATAAGAAGATTCTATTGATAATAATACATATTTTAGGTCATAAGCTCAAGGAACCTTGGAAAATTCCAGAAAAAAATGGAATTAATTGTAATTTTATAGGATATGATACATATTTAAGGTTATAAATGAAAGGAATCTTTTAAAAATCTTGAAAAATATTGAATTTTACGCAGATTCTATTGGATATAATACATATTTAAAGTTATAAATGCAATTAATCATTGATTATTCCAGAAAAATATTGAATTATACGAAGATTCTATTGATAATAATACATATTTTAGGTCATAAGCTCAAGGAACCTTGGAAAATTCCAGAAAAAAATGGAATTAATTGTAATTTTATAGGATATGAAACATATTTAAGGTTATAAATGAAAGGAATCTTGGAAAAATCTTGAAAAATATTGAATTTTACGCAGATTCTATTGGATATAATACTTAATTGAAGTTATATATGCAAGGAATCTTGGAAAATTCCAGGAAAAATTTGAATGAATAGTGACTTTTTTGGATAAAATACATATTTTAGGTCATAAGCTCAAGGAACCCTTGAAAATTCCAGAAAAAAATGGAATTAATTTTAATTTTATAGGATATGAAACATATTTAAGGTTATAAATGAAAGGAATCTTGGAAAAATCTTGAAAAATATTGAATTTTACGCAGATTCTATTGGATATAATACATATTTAAAGTTATAAATGCAATTAATCATTGATAATTCCAGAAAAATATTGAATTATACGAAGATTCTATTGATAATAATACATATTTTAGGTCATAAGCTCAAGGAACCTTGGAAAATTCCAGAAAAAAATGGAATTAATTGTAATTTTATAGGATATGAAACATATTTAAGGTTATAAATGAAAGGAATCTTTTAAAAATCTTGAAAAATATTGAATTTTACGCAGATTCTATTGGATATAATACTTAATTGAAGTTATATATGCAAGGAATCTTGGAAAATTCCAGGAAAAATTTGAATGAATAGTGACTTTTTTGGATAAAATACATATTTTAGGTCATAAGCTCAAGGAACCTTTGAAAATTCCAGAAAAAATGGAATTAATTTTAATTTTATAGGATATGAAACATATTTAAGGTTATAAATGAAAGGAATCTTGGAAAAATCTTGAAAAATATTGAATTTTACGCAGATTCTATTGGATATAATACAAAATTGAAGTTATATATGCAAGGAATCTTGGAAAATTCCAGGAAAAATTTGAATGAATAGTGACTTTTTTGGATAAAATACATATTTAAGGTTATAAATTAAATGAATCTTGGAAAATTCAAGAAAAAAAGGAATTATAGGTTACATTATTGGATATAATACTTATTTAAGGGTATAAATGCAAGGAATTTTGGAAAAATCTAGAAAAATATTGAATTTTACAAAGATTTTTCGGGAAAAAATATATATTTGAAGTTAAAAATGAAAGGAATCTTGAAAAATATTGCATTTTACTGAGATTCTATTGAAAATAATACATACTTGAAGTCATACATGCAAGGAATCTTGGAAAATTCCAGGAAAAAATGGAATGAATAGTGATTTTTTGGAAATAATACATATTTGAAGTTATAAATGAAAGGAATCTTGGAAAAATCTTGAAAAATATTGAATTTTACTCAGATGCTATTGGAAATAATACATAATTGAATTTATAAATGAAAGGAATCTTTTAAAAATCTTGAAAAATATTGAATATTACTCAGATTCTATTGAAAATAATACATACTTGAAGTCATACATGCAAGGAATCTTGGAAAATTCCAGGAAAAAATGGAATGAATAGTGATTTTTTTGGAAATAATACATATTTGAAGTTATAAATGAAAGGAATCTTGGAAAAATCTTGAAAAATTTTGAATATTACTCAGATTCTATTGAAAATAATACATACTTGAAGTCATACATGCAAGGAATCTTGGAAAATTCCAGGAAAAAATGGAATGAATAGTGATTTTTTTGGAAATAATACATAATTGAAGTTATAAATGAAAGGAATCTAGGAAAAATCTTGAAAAATATTGAATATTACTCAGATTCTATTGAAAATAATACATACTTGAAGTCATACATGCAAGGAATCTTGGAAAATTCCAGGAAAAAATGGAATGAATAGTGATTTTTTTGGAAATAATACATAATTGAAGTTATAAATGCAAGGAATCATGGAAAATTCCAGAATAATATTGAATTATACGAAGATTCTATTGATAATAATACATATTTTAGGTTATAAGCTCAAGGAACTTTGGTTAATTCCAGATAAAAATGGAATTAATTGTAATTTTATAGGATATGATACATATTTAAGGTTATAAATGAAAGGAATCTTGGAAAAATCTTGAAAAATATTGAATATTACTCAGATTCTATTGAAAATAATACATACTTGAAGTCATACATGCAAGGAATCTTGGAAAATTCCAGGAAAAAATGGAATGAATTGTGATTTTTTTGGAAATAATACATATTTAAGGTTATAAATGAAAGGAATCTTGGAAAAATCTTGAAAAATATTGAATTTTACGCAGATTCTATTGGATATAATACAAAATTGAAGTTATATATGCAAGGAATCTTGGAAAATTCCAGGAAAAATTTGAATGAATAGTGACTTTTTTGGATAAAATACATATTTAAGGTTATAAATTAAATGAATCTTGGAAAATTCAAGAAAAAAAGGAATTATAGGTTACATTATTGGATATAATACTTATTTAAGGGTATAAATGCAAGGAATTTTGGAAAAATCTAGAAAAATATTGAATTTTACAAAGATTTTTCGGGAAAAAATATATATTTGAAGTTAAAAATGAAAGGAATCTTGAAAAATATTGCATTTTACTGAGATTCTATTGAAAATAATACATACTTGAAGTCATACATGCAAGGAATCTTGGAAAATTCCAGGAAAAAATGGAATGAATAGTGATTTTTTGGAAATAATACATATTTGAAGTTATAAATGAAAGGAATCTTGGAAAAATCTTGAAAAATATTGAATTTTACTCAGATGCTATTGGAAATAATACATAATTGAATTTATAAATGAAAGGAATCTTTTAAAAATCTTGAAAAATATTGAATATTACTCAGATTCTATTGAAAATAATACATACTTGAAGTCATACATGCAAGGAATCTTGGAAAATTCCAGGAAAAAATGGAATGAATAGTGATTTTTTTGGAAATAATACATATTTGAAGTTATAAATGAAAGGAATCTTGGAAAAATCTTGAAAAATTTTGAATATTACTCAGATTCTATTGAAAATAATACATACTTGAAGTCATACATGCAAGGAATCTTGGAAAATTCCAGGAAAAAATGGAATGAATAGTGATTTTTTTGGAAATAATACATAATTGAAGTTATAAATGAAAGGAATCTAGGAAAAATCTTGAAAAATATTGAATATTACTCAGATTCTATTGAAAATAATACATACTTGAAGTCATACATGCAAGGAATCTTGGAAAATTCCAGGAAAAAATGGAATGAATAGTGATTTTTTTGGAAATAATACATAATTGAAGTTATAAATGCAAGGAATCATGGAAAATTCCAGAATAATATTGAATTATACGAAGATTCTATTGATAATAATACATATTTTAGGTTATAAGCTCAAGGAACTTTGGTTAATTCCAGATAAAAATGGAATTAATTGTAATTTTATAGGATATGATACATATTTAAGGTTATAAATGAAAGGAATCTTGGAAAAATCTTGAAAAATATTGAATATTACTCAGATTCTATTGAAAATAATACATACTTGAAGTCATACATGCAAGGAATCTTGGAAAATTCCAGGAAAAAATGGAATGAATTGTGATTTTTTTGGAAATAATACATATTTGAAGTTATAAATGAAAGGAATCTTAGAAAAATCTTGAAAAATATTGAATTTTACTCAGATTCTATTGGAAATAATACATAATTGAAGTTATAAATGAAAGGAATCTTGGAAAAATCTTGAAAAATATTGAATATTACTCAGATTCTATTGAAAATAATACATACTTGAAGTCATACATGCAAGGAATCTTGGAAAATTCCAGGAAAAAATGGAATGAATAGTGATTTTTTTGGAAATAATACATATTTGAAGTAATAAATGAAAGGAATCTTTTAAAAATCTTGAAAAATATTAAATTTTACGCAGATTCTATCGAATATAATACATATTTGAAGTTTAAAATGCAAGGAATCATCTAAAATTCCAGAATTATATTGAATTATACGAAGATTCTATTGATAATAATACATATTTTAGGTCATAAGCTCAAGGAACCTTGGAAAATTCCAGAAAAAAATGGAATTAATTGTGATTTTTTTGGAAATAATACATATTTGAAGTTATAAATGAAAGGAATCTTGGAAAAATCTTGAAAAATATTGAATTTTACTCAGATTCTATTGGAAATAATACATAATTGAAGTTATAAATGAAAGGAATCTTTTAAAAATCTTGAAAAATATTGAATATTACTCAGATTCTATTGAAAATAATACATACTTGAAGTCATACATGCAAGGAATCTTGGAAAATTCCAGGAAAAAATGGAATGAATAGTGATTTTTTTGGAAATAATACATATTTGAAGTTATAAATGAAAGGAATCTTGGAAAAATCTTGAAAAATATTGAATATTACTCAGATTCTATTGAAAATAATACATACTTGAAGTCATACATGCAAGGAATCTTGGAAAATTCCAGGAAAAAATGGAATGAATTGTGATTTTTTTGGAAATAATACATATTTGAAGTTATAAATGAAAGGAATCTTGGAAAAATCTTGAAAAATATTGAATTTTACTCAGATTCTATTGGAAATAATACATAATTGAAGTTATAAATGAAAGGAATCTTTTAAAAATCTTGAAAAATATTGAATATTACTCAGATTCTATTGAAAATAATACATACTTGAAGTCATACATGCAAGGAATCTTGGAAAATTCCAGGAAAAAATGGAATGAATAGTGATTTTTTTGGAAATAATACATATTTGAAGTTATAAATGAAAGGAATCTTGGAAAAATCTTGAAAAATATTGAATATTACTCAGATTCTATTGAAAATAATACATACTTGAAGTCATACATGCAAGGAATCTTGGAAAATTCCAGGAAAAAATGGAATGAATAGTGATTTTTTTGGAAATAATACATAATTGAAGTTATAAATGAAAGGAATCTTGGAAAAATCTTGAAAAATATTGAATATTACTCAGATTCTATTGAAAATAATACATACTTGAAGTCATACATGCAAGGAATCTTGGAAAATTCCAGGAAAAAATGGAATGAATAGTGACTTTTTTTGAAATAATACATAATTGAAGTTATAAATGCAATTAATCATTGATAATTCCAGAATTATATTGAATTATAAGAAGATTCTATTGATAATAATACATATTTTAGGTCATAAGCTCAAGGAACCTTGGAAAATTCCAGAAAAAAATGGAATTAATTGTAATTTTATAGGATATGAAACATATTTAAGGTTATAAATGAAAGGAATCTTGGAAAAATCTTGAAAAATATTGAATTTTACGCAGATTCTATTGGATATAATACTTAATTGAAGTTATATATGCAAGGAATCTTGGAAAATTCCAGGAAAAATTTGTATGAATAGTGACTTTTTTGGATAAAATACATATTTTAGGTCATAAGCTCAAGGAACCTTTGAAAATTCCAGAAAAAAATGGAATTAATTGTAATTTTATAGGATATGAAACATATTTAAGGTTATAAATGAAAGGAATCTTGGAAAAATCTTGAAAAATATTGAATTTTACGCAGATTCTATTGGATATAATACATATTTAAAGTTATAAATGCAATTAATCATTGATAATTCCAGAATTATATTGAATTATAAGAAGATTCTATTGATAATAATACATATTTTAGGTCATAAGCTCAAGGAACCTTGGAAAATTAGAGAAAAAAATGGAATTAATTGTAATTTTATAGGATATGAAACATATTTAAGGTTATAAATGAAAGGAATCTTGGAAAAATCTTGAAAAATATTGAATATTACTCAGATTCTATTAAAAATAATACATACTTGAAGTCATACATGCAAGGAATCTTGGAAAATTCCAGGAAAAAATGGAATGAATAGTGATTTTTTGGAAATAATACATATTTGAAGTTATAAATGAAAGGAATCTTGGAAAAATATTAAAAAATATTGAATTTTACGCAGATTCTATTGGATATAATACAAAATTGAAGTTATATATGCAAGGAATCTTGGAAAATTCCAGGAAAAATTTGAATGAATAGTGACTTTTTTGGATAAAATACATATTTAAGGTTATAAATTAAATGAATCTTGGAAAATTCAAGAAAAAAAGGAATTATAGGTTACATTATTGGATATAATACTTATTTAAGGGTATAAATGCAAGGAATTTTGGAAAAATCTAGAAAAATATTGAATTTTACAAAGATTTTTCGGGAAAAAATATATATTTGAAGTTATAAATGAAAGGAATCTTGAAAAATATTGAATTTTACTGAGATTCTATTGAAAATAATACATACTTGAAGTCATACATGCAAGGAATCTTGGAAAATTCCAGGAAAAAATGGAATGAATAGTGATTTTTTGGAAATAATACATATTTGAAGTTATAAATGAAAGGAATCTTGGAAAAATCTTGAAAAATATTGAATTTTACTCAGATGCTATTGGAAATAATACATAATTGAATTTATAAATGAAAGGAATCTTTTAAAAATCTTGAAAAATTTTGAATATTACTCAGATTCTATTGAAAATAATACATACTTGAAGTCATACATGCAAGGAATCTTGGAAAATTCCAGGAAAAAATGGAATGAATAGTGATTTTTTTGGAAATAATACATATTTGAAGTTATAAATGAAAGGAATCTTGGAAAAATCTTGAAAAATTTTGAATATTACTCAGATTCTATTGAAAATAATACATACTTGAAGTCATACATGCAAGGAATCTTGGAAAATTCCAGGAAAAAATGGAATGAATAGTGATTTTTTGGAAATAATACATAATTGAAGTTATAAATGAAAGGAATCTAGGAAAAATCTTGAAAAATATTGAATATTACTCAGATTCTATTGAAAATAATACATACTTGAAGTCATACATGCAAGGAATCTTGGAAAATTCCAGGAAAAAATGGAATGAATAGTGATTTTTTTGGAAATAATACATAATTGAAGTTATAAATGCAAGGAATCATGGAAAATTCCAGAATAATATTGAATTATACGAAGATTCTATTGATAATAATACATATTTTAGGTTATAAGCTCAAGGAACTTTGGTTTATTCCAGATAAAAATGGAATTAATTGTAATTTTATAGGATATGATACATATTTAAGGTTATAAATGAAAGGAATCTTGGAAAAATCTTGAAAAATATTGAATATTACTCAGATTCTATTGAAAATAATACATACTTGAAGTCATACATGCAAGGAATCTTGGAAAATTCCAGGAAAAAATGGAATGAATTGTGATTTTTTTGGAAATAATACATATTTGAAGTTATAAATGAAAGGAATCTTGGAAAAATCTTGAAAAATATTGAATTTTACTCAGATTCTATTGGAAATAATACATAATTGAAGTTATAAATGAAAGGAATCTTTTAAAAATCTTGAAAAATATTGAATATTACTCAGATTCTATTGAAAATAATACATACTTGAAGTCATACATGCAAGGAATCTTGGAAAATTCCAGGAAAAAATGGAATGAATAGTGATTTTTTTGGAAATAATACATATTTGAAGTTATAAATGAAAGGAAACTTGGAAAAATCTTGAAAAATATTGAATATTACTCAGATTCTATTGAAAATAATACATACTTGAAGTCATACATGCAAGGAATCTTGGAAAATTCCAGGAAAAAATGGAATGAATAGTGATTTTTTTGGAAATAATACATAATTGAAGTTATAAATGCAAGGAATCATGGAAAATTCCAGAATAATATTGAATTATACGAAGATTCTATTGATAATAATACATATTTTAGGTTATAAGCTCAAGGAACTTTGGTTAATTCCAGATAAAAATGGAATTAATTGTAATTTTATAGGATATGATACATATTTAAGGTTATAAATGAAAGGAATCTTGGAAAAATCTTGAAAAATATTGAATATTACTCAGATTCTATTGAAAATAATACATACTTGAAGTCATACATGCAAGGAATCTTGGAAAATTCCAGGAAAAAATGGAATGAATTGTGATTTTTTTGGAAATAATACATATTTGAAGTTATAAATGAAAGGAATCTTAGAAAAATCTTGAAAAATATTGAATTTTACTCAGATTCTATTGGAAATAATACATAATTGAAGTTATAAATGAAAGGAATCTTGGAAAAATCTTGAAAAATATTGAATATTACTCAGATTCTATTGAAAATAATACATACTTGAAGTCATACATGCAAGGAATCTTGGAAAATTCCAGGAAAAAATGGAATGAATAGTGATTTTTTTGGAAATAATACATATTTGAAGTAATAAATGAAAGGAATCTTTTAAAAATCTTGAAAAATATTAAATTTTACGCAGATTCTATCGAATATAATACATATTTGAAGTTTAAAATGCAAGGAATCATCTAAAATTCCAGAATTATATTGAATTATACGAAGATTCTATTGATAATAATACATATTTTAGGTCATAAGCTCAAGGAACCTTGGAAAATTCCAGAAAAAAATGGAATTAATTGTGATTTTTTTGGAAATAATACATATTTGAAGTTATAAATGAAAGGAATCTTGGAAAAATCTTGAAAAATATTGAATTTTACTCAGATTCTATTGGAAATAATACATAATTGAAGTTATAAATGAAAGGAATCTTTTAAAAATCTTGAAAAATATTGAATATTACTCAGATTCTATTGAAAATAATACATACTTGAAGTCATACATGCAAGGAATCTTGGAAAATTCCAGGAAAAAATGGAATGAATAGTGATTTTTTTGGAAATAATACATATTTGAAGTTATAAATGAAAGGAATCTTGGAAAAATCTTGAAAAATATTGAATATTACTCAGATTCTATTGAAAATAATACATACTTGAAGTCATACATGCAAGGAATCTTGGAAAATTCCAGGAAAAAATGGAATGAATTGTGATTTTTTTGGAAATAATACATATTTGAAGTTATAAATGAAAGGAATCTTGGAAAAATCTTGAAAAATATTGAATTTTACTCAGATTCTATTGGAAATAATACATAATTGAAGTTATAAATGAAAGGAATCTTTTAAAAATCTTGAAAAATATTGAATATTACTCAGATTCTATTGAAAATAATACATACTTGAAGTCATACATGCAAGGAATCTTGGAAAATTCCAGGAAAAAATGGAATGAATAGTGATTTTTTTGGAAATAATACATATTTGAAGTTATAAATGAAAGGAATCTTGGAAAAATCTTGAAAAATATTGAATATTACTCAGATTCTATTGAAAATAATACATACTTGAAGTCATACATGCAAGGAATCTTGGAAAATTCCAGGAAAAAATGGAATGAATAGTGATTTTTTTGGAAATAATACATAATTGAAGTTATAAATGAAAGGAATCTTGGAAAAATCTTGAAAAATATTGAATATTACTCAGATTCTATTGAAAATAATACATACTTGAAGTCATACATGCAAGGAATCTTGGAAAATTCCAGGAAAAAATGGAATGAATAGTGACTTTTTTTGAAATAATACATAATTGAAGTTATAAATGCAATTAATCATTGATAATTCCAGAATTATATTGAATTATAAGAAGATTCTATTGATAATAATACATATTTTAGGTCATAAGCTCAAGGAACCTTGGAAAATTCCAGAAAAAAATGGAATTAATTGTAATTTTATAGGATATGAAACATATTTAAGGTTATAAATGAAAGGAATCTTGGAAAAATCTTGAAAAATATTGAATTTTACGCAGATTCTATTGGATATAATACTTAATTGAAGTTATATATGCAAGGAATCTTGGAAAATTCCAGGAAAAATTTGTATGAATAGTGACTTTTTTGGATAAAATACATATTTTAGGTCATAAGCTCAAGGAACCTTTGAAAATTCCAGAAAAAAATGGAATTAATTGTAATTTTATAGGATATGAAACATATTTAAGGTTATAAATGAAAGGAATCTTGGAAAAATCTTGAAAAATATTGAATTTTACGCAGATTCTATTGGATATAATACATATTTAAAGTTATAAATGCAATTAATCATTGATAATTCCAGAAAAATATTGAATTATACGAAGATTCTATTGATAATAATACATATTTTAGGTTATAAGCTCAAGGAACTTTGGAAAATTCCAGAAAAAAATGGAATTAATTGTAATTTTATAGGATATGATACATATTTAAGGTTATAAATGAAAGGAATCTTGGAAAAATCTTGAAAAATATTGAATTTTACGCAGATTCTATTGGATGTATGACATATTTAAAGTTATAAATGCAATTAATCATTGATAATTCCAGAATTATATTGAATTATAAGAAGATTCTATTGATAATAATACATATTTTAGGTCATAAGCTCAAGGAACCTTGGAAAATTAGAGAAAAAAATGGAATTAATTGTAATTTTATAGGATATGAAACATATTTAAGGTTATAAATGAAAGGAATCTTGGAAAAATCTTGAAAAATATTGAATTTTACGCAGATTCTATTGGATATAATACAAAATTGAAGTTATATATGCAAGGAATCTTGGAAAATTCCAGGAAAAATTTGAATGAATAGTGACTTTTTTGGATAAAATACATATTTAAGGTTATAAATTAAATGAATCTTGGAAAATTCAAGAAAAAAAGGAATTATAGGTTACATTATTGGATATAATACTTATTTAAGGGTATAAATGCAAGGAATTTTGGAAAAATCTAGAAAAATATTGAATTTTACAAAGATTTTTCGGGAAAAAATATATATTTGAAGTTATAAATGAAAGGAATCTTGAAAAATATTGAATTTTACTGAGATTCTATTGAAAATAATACATACTTGAAGTCATACATGCAAGGAATCTTGGAAAATTCCAGGAAAAAATGGAATGAATAGTGATTTTTTGGAAATAATACATATTTGAAGTTATAAATGAAAGGAATCTTGGAAAAATCTTGAAAAATATTGAATTTTACTCAGATGCTATTGGAAATAATACATAATTGAATTTATAAATGAAAGGAATCTTTTAAAAATCTTGAAAAATTTTGAATATTACTCAGATTCTATTGAAAATAATACATACTTGAAGTCATACATGCAAGGAATCTTGGAAAATTCCAGGAAAAAATGGAATGAATAGTGATTTTTTTGGAAATAATACATATTTGAAGTTATAAATGAAAGGAATCTTGGAAAAATCTTGAAAAATTTTGAATATTACTCAGATTCTATTGAAAATAATACATACTTGAAGTCATACATGCAAGGAATCTTGGAAAATTCCAGGAAAAAATGGAATGAATAGTGATTTTTTTGGAAATAATACATAATTGAAGTTATAAATGAAAGGAATCTAGGAAAAATCTTGAAAAATATTGAATATTACTCAGATTCTATTGAAAATAATACATACTTGAAGTCATACATGCAAGGAATCTTGGAAAATTCCAGGAAAAAATGGAATGAATAGTGATTTTTTTGGAAATAATACATAATTGAAGTTATAAATGCAAGGAATCATGGAAAATTCCAGAATAATATTGAATTATACGAAGATTCTATTGATAATAATACATATTTTAGGTTATAAGCTCAAGGAACTTTGGTTTATTCCAGATAAAAATGGAATTAATTGTAATTTTATAGGATATGATACATATTTAAGGTTATAAATGAAAGGAATCTTGGAAAAATCTTGAAAAATATTGAATATTACTCAGATTCTATTGAAAATAATACATACTTGAAGTCATACATGCAAGGAATCTTGGAAAATTCCAGGAAAAAATGGAATGAATTGTGATTTTTTTGGAAATAATACATATTTGAAGTTATAAATGAAAGGAATCTTGGAAAAATCTTGAAAAATATTGAATTTTACTCAGATTCTATTGGAAATAATACATAATTGAAGTTATAAATGAAAGGAATCTTTTAAAAATCTTGAAAAATATTGAATATTACTCAGATTCTATTGAAAATAATACATACTTGAAGTCATACATGCAAGGAATCTTGGAAAATTCCAGGAAAAAATGGAATGAATAGTGATTTTTTTGGAAATAATACATATTTGAAGTTATAAATGAAAGGAAACTTGGAAAAATCTTGAAAAATATTGAATATTACTCAGATTGTATTGAAAATAATACATACTTGAAGTCATACATGCAAGGAATCTTGGAAAATTCCAGGAAAAAATGGAATGAATAGTGATTTTTTTGGAAATAATACATAATTGAAGTTATAAATGCAAGGAATCATGGAAAATTCCAGAATAATATTGAATTATACGAAGATTCTATTGATAATAATACATATTTTAGGTTATAAGCTCAAGGAACTTTGGTTTATTCCAGATAAAAATGGAATTAATTGTAATTTTATAGGATATGAAACATATTTAAGGTTATAAATGAAAGGAATCTTGGAAAAATCTTGAAAAATATTGAATTTTACGCAGATTCTATTGGATATAATACATATTTAAAGTTATAAATGCAATTAATCATTGATAATTCCAGAAAAATATTGAATTATACGAAGATTCTATTGATAATACTACATATTTTAGGTCATAAGCTCAAGGAACCTTGGAAAATTCCAGAAAAAAATGGAATTAATTGTAATTTTATAGGATATGAAACATATTTAAGGTTATAAATTAAAGGAATCTTGGAAAAATCTTGAAAAATATTGAATTTTACGCAGATTCTATTGGATATAATACTTAATTGAAGTTATATATGCAAGGAATCTTGGAAAATTCCAGGAAAAATTTGAATGAATAGTGATTTTTTTGGAAATAATACATAATTGAAGTTATAAATGCAAGGAATCATGGAAAATTCCAGAATAATATTGAATTATACGAAGATTCTATTGATAATAATACATATTTTAGGTTATAAGCTCAAGGAACTTTGGTTAATTCCAGATAAAAATGGAATTAATTGTAATTTTATAGGATATGATACATATTTAAGGTTATAAATGAAAGGAATCTTTTAAAAATCTTGAAAAATATTGAATTTTACGCAGATTCTATTGGATATAATACTTAATTGAAGTTATATATGCAAGGAATCTTGGAAAATTCCAGGAAAAATTTGTATGAATAGTGACTTTTTTGGATAAAATACATATTTTAGGTCATAAGCTCAAGGAACCTTTGAAAATTCCAGAAAAAAATGGAATTAATTTTAATTTTATAGGATATGAAACATATTTAAGGTTATAAATGAAAGGAATCTTGGAAAAATCTTGAAAAATATTGAATTTTACGCAGATTCTATTGGATATAATACATATTTAAAGTTATAAATGCAATTAATCATTGATAATTCCAGAAAAATATTGAATTATACGAAGATTCTATTGATAATAATACATATTTTAGGTTATAAGCTCAAGGAACTTTGGAAAATTCCAGAAAAAAATGGAATTAATTGTAATTTTATAGGATATGATACATATTTAAGGTTATAAATGAAAGGAATCTTGGAAAAATCTTGAAAAATATTGAATTTTACGCAGATTCTATTGGATGTATGACATATTTAAAGTTATAAATGCAATTAATCATTGATAATTCCAGAATTATATTGAATTATAAGAAGATTCTATTGATAATAATACATATTTTAGGTCATAAGCTCAAGGAACCTTGGAAAATTAGAGAAAAAAATGGAATTAATTGTAATTTTATAGGATATGAAACATATTTAAGGTTATAAATGAAAGGAATCTTGGAAAAATCTTGAAAAATATTGAATTTTACGCAGATTCTATTGGATATAATACAAAATTGAAGTTATATATGCAAGGAATCTTGGAAAATTCCAGGAAAAATTTGAATGAATAGTGACTTTTTTGGATAAAATACATATTTAAGGTTATAAATTAAATGAATCTTGGAAAATTCAAGAAAAAAAGGAATTATAGGTTACATTATTGGATATAATACTTATTTAAGGGTATAAATGCAAGGAATTTTGGAAAAATCTAGAAAAATATTGAATTTTACAAAGATTTTTCGGGAAAAAATATATATTTGAAGTTATAAATGAAAGGAATCTTGAAAAATATTGAATTTTACTGAGATTCTATTGAAAATAATACATACTTGAAGTCATACATGCAAGGAATCTTGGAAAATTCCAGGAAAAAATGGAATGAATAGTGATTTTTTGGAAATAATACATATTTGAAGTTATAAATGAAAGGAATCTTGGAAAAATCTTGAAAAATATTGAATTTTACTCAGATGCTATTGGAAATAATACATAATTGAATTTATAAATGAAAGGAATCTTTTAAAAATCTTGAAAAATTTTGAATATTACTCAGATTCTATTGAAAATAATACATACTTGAAGTCATACATGCAAGGAATCTTGGAAAATTCCAGGAAAAAATGGAATGAATAGTGATTTTTTTGGAAATAATACATATTTGAAGTTATAAATGAAAGGAATCTTGGAAAAATCTTGAAAAATTTTGAATATTACTCAGATTCTATTGAAAATAATACATACTTGAAGTCATACATGCAAGGAATCTTGGAAAATTCCAGGAAAAAATGGAATGAATAGTGATTTTTTTGGAAATAATACATAATTGAAGTTATAAATGAAAGGAATCTTGGAAAAATCTTGAAAAATATTGAATATTACTCAGATTCTATTGAAAATAATACATACTTGAAGTCATACATGCAAGGAATCATGGAAAATTCCAGAATAATATTGAATTATACGAAGATTCTATTGATAATAATACATATTTTAGGTTATAAGCTCAAGGAACTTTGGTTTATTCCAGATAAAAATGGAATTAATTGTAATTTTATAGGATATGAAACATATTTAAGGTTATAAATGAAAGGAATCTTGGAAAAATCTTGAAAAATATTGAATTTTACGCAGATTCTATTGGATATAATACATATTTAAAGTTATAAATGCAATTAATCATTGATAATTCCAGAAAAATATTGAATTATACGAAGATTCTATTGATAATAATACATATTTTAGGTCATAAGCTCAAGGAACCTTGGAAAATTCCAGAAAAAAATGGAATTAATTGTAATTTTATAGGATATGAAACATATTTAAGGTTATAAATTAAAGGAATCTTGGAAAAATCTTGAAAAATATTGAATTTTACGCAGATTCTATTGGATATAATACTTAATTGAAGTTATATATGCAAGGAATCTTGGAAAATTCCAGGAAAAATTTGAATGAATAGTGATTTTTTTGGAAATAATACATAATTGAAGTTATAAATGCAAGGAATCATGGAAAATTCCAGAATAATATTGAATTATACGAAGATTCTATTGATAATAATACATATTTTAGGTTATAAGCTCAAGGAACTTTGGAAAATTCCAGAAAAAATGGAATTAATTGTAATTTTATAGGATATGATACATATTTAAGGTTATAAATGAAAGGAATCTTGGAAAAATCTTGAAAAATATTGAATTTTACGCAGATTCTATTGGATGTATGACATATTTAAAGTTATAAATGCAATTAATCATTGATAATTCCAGAATTATATTGAATTATAAGAAGATTCTATTGATAATAATACATATTTTAGGTCATAAGCTCAAGGAACCTTGGAAAATTAGAGAAAAAAATGGAATTAATTGTAATTTTATAGGATATGAAACATATTTAAGGTTATAAATGAAAGGAATCTTGGAAAAATCTTGAAAAATATTGAATTTTACGCAGATTCTATTGGATATAATACAAAATTGAAGTTATACATGCAAGGAATCTTGGAAAATTCCAGGAAAAATTTGAATGAATAGTGACTTTTTTGGATAAAATACATATTTAAGGTTATAAATTAAATGAATCTTGGAAAATTCAAGAAAAAAAGGAATTATAGGTTACATTATTGGATATAATACTTATTTAAGGGTATAAATGGAAGGAATTTTGGAAAAATCTAGAAAAATATTGAATTTTACAAAGATTTTTCGGGAAAAAATATATATTTGAAGTTATAAATGAAAGGAATCTTGAAAAATATTGAATTTTACTGAGATTCTATTGAAAATAATACATACTTGAAGTCATACATGCAAGGAATCTTGGAAAATTCCAGGAAAAAATGGAATGAATAGTGATTTTTTGGAAATAATACATATTTGAAGTTATAAATGAAAGGAATCTTGGAAAAATCTTGAAAAATATTGAATTTTACTCAGATGCTATTGGAAATAATACATAATTGAATTTATAAATGAAAGGAATCTTTTAAAAATCTTGAAAAATTTTGAATATTACTCAGATTCTATTGAAAATAATACATACTTGAAGTCATACATGCAAGGAATCTTGGAAAATTCCAGGAAAAAATGGAATGAATAGTGATTTTTTTGGAAATAATACATATTTGAAGTTATAAATGAAAGGAATCTTGGAAAAATCTTGAAAAATTTTGAATATTACTCAGATTCTATTGAAAATAATACATACTTGAAGTCATACATGCAAGGAATCTTGGAAAATTCCAGGAAAAAATGGAATGAATAGTGATTTTTTTGGAAATAATACATAATTGAAGTTATAAATGAAAGGAATCTAGGAAAAATCTTGAAAAATATTGAATATTACTCAGATTCTATTGAAAATAATACATACTTGAAGTCATACATGCAAGGAATCTTGGAAAATTCCAGGAAAAAATGGAATGAATAGTGATTTTTTTGGAAATAATACATAATTGAAGTTATAAATGCAAGGAATCATGGAAAATTCCAGAATAATATTGAATTATACGAAGATTCTATTGATAATAATACATATTTTAGGTTATAAGCTCAAGGAACTTTGGTTTATTCCAGATAAAAATGGAATTAATTGTAATTTTATAGGATATGATACATATTTAAGGTTATAAATGAAAGGAATCTTGGAAAAATCTTGAAAAATATTGAATATTACTCAGATTCTATTGAAAATAATACATACTTGAAGTCATACATGCAAGGAATCTTGGAAAATTCCAGGAAAAAATGGAATGAATTGTGATTTTTTTGGAAATAATACATATTTGAAGTTATAAATGAAAGGAATCTTGGAAAAATCTTGAAAAATATTGAATTTTACTCAGATTCTATTGGAAATAATACATAATTGAAGTTATAAATGAAAGGAATCTTTTAAAAATCTTGAAAAATATTGAATATTACTCAGATTCTATTGAAAATAATACATACTTGAAGTCATACATGCAAGGAATCTTGAAAAATTCCAGGAAAAAATGGAATGAATAGTGATTTTTTTGGAAATAATACATATTTGAAGTTATAAATGAAAGGAATCTTGGAAAAATCTTGAAAAATATTGAATATTACTCAGATTCTATTGAAAATAATACATACTTGAAGTCATACATGCAAGGAATCTTGGAAAATTCCAGGAAAAAATGGAATGAATAGTGATTTTTTTGGAAATAATACATAATTGAAGTTATAAATGCAAGGAATCATGGAAAATTCCAGAATAATATTGAATTATACGAAGATTCTATTGATAATAATACATATTTTAGGTTATAAGCTCAAGGAACTTTGGTTTATTCCAGATAAAAATGGAATTAATTGTAATTTTATAGGATATGAAACATATTTAAGGTTATAAATGAAAGGAATCTTGGAAAAATCTTGAAAAATATTGAATTTTACGCAGATTCTATTGGATATAATACATATTTAAAGTTATAAATGCAATTAATCATTGATAATTCCAGAAAAATATTGAATTATACGAAGATTCTATTGATAATAATACATATTTTAGGTCATAAGCTCAAGGAACCTTGGAAAATTCCAGAAAAAAATGGAATTAATTGTAATTTTATAGGATATGAAACATATTTAAGGTTATAAATTAAAGGAATCTTGGAAAAATCTTGAAAAATATTGAATTTTACGCAGATTCTATTGGATATAATACTTAATTGAAGTTATATATGCAAGGAATCTTGGAAAATTCCAGGAAAAATTTGAATGAATAGTGACTGTTTTGGATAAAATACATATTTTAGGTCATAAGCTCAAGGAACCTTTGAAAATTCCAGAAAAAAATGGAATTAATTTTAATTTTATAGGATATGAAACATATTTAAGGTTATAAATTAAAGGAATCTTGGAAAAATCTTGAAAAATATTAAATTTTACGCAGATTCTATTGGATATAATACAAAATTGAAGTTATATATGCAAGGAATCTTGGAAAATTCCAGGAAAAATTTGAATGAATAGTGACTTTTTTGGATAAAATACATATTTAAGGTTATAAATTAAATGAATCTTGGAAAATTCAAGAAAAAAAGGAATTATAGGTTACATTATTGGATATAATACTTATTTAAGGGTATAAATGCAAGGAATTTTGGAAAAATCTAGAAAAATATTGAATTTTACAAAGATTTTTCGGGAAAAAATATATATTTGAAGTTATAAATGAAAGGAATCTTGAAAAATATTGAATTTTACTGAGATTCTATTGAAAATAATACATACTTGAAGTCATACATGCAAGGAATCTTGGAAAATTCCAGGAAAAAATGGAATGAATAGTGATTTTTTTGGAAATAATACATATTTGAAGTTATAAATGAAAGGAATCTTGGAAAAATCTTGAAAAATATTGAATTTTACTCAGATGCTATTGGAAATAATACATAATTGAATTTATAAATGAAAGGAATCTTTTAAAAATCTTGAAAAATATTGAATATTACTCAGATTCTATTGAAAATAATACATACTTGAAGTCATACATGCAAGGAATCTTGGAAAATTCCAGGAAAAATTTGAATGAATAGTGACTTTTTTGGATAAAATACATATTTAAGGTTATAAATTAAATGAATCTTGGAAAATTCAAGAAAAAAAGGAATTATAAGTTACATTATATGATATAATACTTATTTAAGGGTATAAATGCAAGGAATTTTGGAAAAATCTAGAAAAATATTGAATTTTACAAAGATTTTTTGGGAAAAAATATATATTTGAAGTTATAAATGAAAGGAATCTTGAAAAATATTGAATTTTACTCAGATTCTATTGGAAATAATACATAATTGAAGTTATAAATGAAAGGAATCTTTTAAAAATCTTGAAAAATATTGAATATTACTGAGATTCTATTGAAAATAATACATACTTGAAGTCATACATGCAAGGAATCTTGGAAAATTCCAGGAAAAAATGGAATGAATAGTGATTTTTTTGGAAATAATACATATTTGAAGTTATAAATGAAAGGAATCTTGGAAAAATCTTGAAAAATATTGAATATTACTCAGATTCTATTGAAAATAATACATACTTGAAGTCATACATGCAAGGAATCTTGGAAAATTCCAGGAAAAAATGGAATGAATAGTGATTTTTTTGGAAATAATACATAATTGAAGTTATAAATGCAAGGAATCATGGAAAATTCCAGAATAATATTGAATTATACGAAGATTCTATTGATAATAATACATATTTTAGGTTATAAGCTCAAGGAACTTTGGTTTATTCCAGATAAAAATGGAATTAATTGTAATTTTATAGGATATGAAACATATTTAAGGTTATAAATGAAAGGAATCTTGGAAAAATCTTGAAAAATATTGAATTTTACGCAGATTCTATTGGATATAATACATATTTAAAGTTATAAATGCAATTAATCATTGATAATTCCAGAAAAATATTGAATTATACGAAGATTCTATTGATAATAATACATATTTTAGGTCATAAGCTCAAGGAACCTTGGAAAATTCCAGAAAAAAATGGAATTAATTGTAATTTTATAGGATATGAAACATATTTAAGGTTATAAATGAAAGGAATCTTGGAAAAATCTTGAAAAATATTGAATTTTACGCAGATTCTATTAGATATAATACTTAATTGAAGTTATATATGCAAGGAATCTTGGAAAATTCCAGGAAAAATTTGAATGAATAGTGACTTTTTTGGATAAAATACATATTTTAGGTCATAAGCTCAAGGAACCTTTGAAAATTCCAGAAAAAAATGGAATTAATTTTAATTTTATAGGATATGAAACATATTTAAGGTTATAAATGAAAGGAATCTTGGAAAAATCTTGAAAAATATTGAATTTTACGCAGATTCTATTGGATATAATACATATTTAAAGTTATAAATGCAATTAATCATTGATAATTCCAGAAAAATATTGAATTATACGAAGATTCTATTGATAATAATACATATTTTAGGTCATAAGCTCAAGGAACCTTGGAAAATTCCAGAAAAAAAATGGAATTAATTGTAATTTTATAGGATATGAAACATATTTAAGGTTATAAATTAAAGGAATCTTGGAAAAATCTTGAAAATATTGAATTTTACGCAGATTCTATTGGATATAATACTTAATTGAAGTTATATATGCAAGGAATCTTGGAAAATTCCAGGAAAAATTTGAATGAATAGTGACTTTTTTGGATAAAATACATATTTTAGGTCATAAGCTCAAGGAACCTTTGAAAATTCCAGAAAAAAATGGAATTAATTTTAATTTTATAGGATATGAAACATATTTAAGGTTATAAATTAAAGGAATCTTGTAAAAATCTTGAAAAATATTAAATTTTACGCAGATTCTATTGGATATAATACAAAATTGAAGTTATATATGCAAGGAATCTTGGAAAATTCCAGGAAAAATTTGAATGAATAGTGACTTTTTTGGATAAAATACATATTTAAGGTTATAAATTAAATGAATCTTGGAAAATTCAAGAAAAAAAGGAATTATAGGTTACATTATTGGATATAATACTTATTTAAGGGTATAAATGCAAGGAATTTTGGAAAAATCTAGAAAAATATTGAATTTTACAAAGATTTTTCGGAAAAAAATATATATTTGAAGTTATAAATGAAAGGAATCTTGAAAAATATTGAATTTTACTGAGATTCTATTGAAAATAATACATACTTGAAGTCATACATGCAAGGAATCTTGGAAAATTCCAGGAAAAAATGGAATGAATAGTGATTTTTTTGGAAATAATACATATTTGAAGTTATAAATGAAAGGAATCTTGGAAAAATCTTGAAAAATATTGAATTTTACTCAGATGCTATTGGAAATAATACATAATTGAATTTATAAATGAAAGGAATCTTTTAAAAATCTTGAAAAATATTGAATATTACTCAGATTCTATTGAAAATAATACATACTTGAAGTCATACATGCAAGGAATCTTGGAAAATTCCAGGAAAAAATGGAATGAATAGTGATTTTTTTGGAAATAATACATATTTGAAGTTATAAATGAAAGGAATCTTGGAAAAATCTTGAAAAATTTTGAATATTACTCAGATTCTATTGAAAATAATACATACTTGAAGTCATACATGCAAGGAATCTTGGAAAATTCCAGGAAAAAATGGAATGAATAGTGATTTTTTTGGAAATAATACATAATTGAAGTTATAAATGAAAGGAATCTTGGAAAAATCTTGAAAAATATTGAATATTACTCAGATTCTATTGAAAATAATACATACTTGAAGTCATACATGCAAGGAATCTTGGAAAATTCCAGGAAAAAATGGAATGAATAGTGATTTTTTTGGAAATAATACATAATTGAAGTTAAAAATGCAAGGAATCATGGAAAATTCCAGAATAATATTGAATTATACGAAGATTCTATTGATAATAATACATATTTTAGGTTATAAGCTCAAGGAACTTTGGTTTATTCCAGATAAAAATGGAATTAATTGTAATTTTATAGGATATGATACATATTTAAGGTTATAAATGAAAGGAATCTTGGAAAAATCTTGAAAAATATTGAATATTACTCAGATTCTATTGAAAATAATACATACTTGAAGTCATACATGCAAGGAATCTTGGAAAATTCCAGGAAAAAATGGAATGAATTGTGATTTTTTTGGAAATAATACATATTTGAAGTTATAAATGAAAGGAATCTTGGAAAAATCTTGAAAAATATTGAATTTTACTCAGATTCTATTGGAAATAATACATAATTGAAGTTATAAATGAAAGGAATCTTTCAAAAATCTTGAAAAATATTGAATATTACTCAGATTCTATTGAAAATAATACATACTTGAAGTCATACATGCAAGGAATCTTGGAAAATTCCAGGAAAAAATGGAATGAATAGTGATTTTTTTGGAAATAATACATATTTGAAGTTATAAATGAAAGGAATCTTGGAAAAATCTTGAAAAATATTGAATATTACTCAGATTCTATTGAAAATAATACATACTTGAAGTCATACATGCAAGGAATCTTGGAAAATTCCAGGAAAAAATGGAATGAATAGTGATTTTTTTGGAAATAATACATAATTGAAGTTATAAATGCAAGGAATCATGGAAAATTCCAGAATAATATTGAATTATACGAAGATTCTATTGATAATAATACATATTTTAGGTTATAAGCTCAAGGAACTTTGGTTTATTCCAGATAAAAATGGAATTAATTGTAATTTTATAGGATATGAAACATATTTAAGGTTATAAATGAAAGGAATCTTGGAAAAATCTTGAAAAATATTGAATTTTACGCAGATTCTATTGGATATAATACATATTTAAAGTTATAAATGCAATTAATCATTGATAATTCCAGAAAAATATTGAATTATACGAAGATTCTATTGATAATAATACATATTTTAGGTCATAAGCTCAAGGAACCTTGGAAAATTCCAGAAAAAAATGGAATTAATTGTAATTTTATAGGATATGAAACATATTTAAGGTTATAAATTAAAGGAATCTTGGAAAAATCTTGAAAAATATTGAATTTTACGCAGATTCTATTGGATATAATACTTAATTGAAGTTATATATGCAAGGAATCTTGGAAAATTCCAGGAAAAATTTGAATGAATAGTGACTTTTTTGGATAAAATACATATTTTAGGTCATAAGCTCAAGGAACCTTTGAAAATTCCAGAAAAAAATGGAATTAATTTTAATTTTATAGGATATGAAACATATTTAAGGTTATAAATGAAAGGAATCTTGGAAAAATCTTGAAAAATATTGAATTTTACGCAGATTCTATTGGATATAATACATATTTAAAGTTATAAATGCAATTAATCATTGATAATTCCAGAAAAATATTGAATTATACGAAGATTCTATTGATAATAATACATATTTTAGGTCATAAGCTCAAGGAACCTTGGAAAATTCCAGAAAAAAATGGAATTAATTGTAATTTTATAGGATATGAAACATATTTAAGGTTATAAATTAAAGGAATCTTGGAAAAATCTTGAAAAATATTGAATTTTACGCAGATTCTATTGGATATAATACTTAATTGAAGTTATATATGCAAGGAATCTTGGAAAATTCCAGGAAAAATTTGAATGAATAGTGACTTTTTTGGATAAAATACATATTTTAGGTCATAAGCTCAAGGAACCTTTGAAAATTCCAGAAAAAAATGGAATTAATTTTAATTTTATAGGATATGAAACATATTTAAGGTTATAAATTAAAGGAATCTTGTAAAAATCTTGAAAAATATTAAATTTTACGCAGATTCTATTGGATATAATACAAAATTGAAGTTATATATGCAAGGAATCTTGGAAAATTCCAGGAAAAATTTGAATGAATAGTGACTTTTTTGGATAAAATACATATTTAAGGTTATAAATTAAATGAATCTTGGAAAATTCAAGAAAAAAAGGAATTATAGGTTACATTATTGGATATAATACTTATTTAAGGGTATAAATGCAAGGAATTTTGGAAAAATCTAGAAAAATATTGAATTTTACAAAGATTTTTCGGGAAAAAATATATATTTGAAGTTATAAATGAAAGGAATCTTGAAAAATATTGAATTTTACTGAGATTCTATTGAAAATAATACATACTTGAAGTCATACATGCAAGGAATCTTGGAAAATTCCAGGAAAAAATGGAATGAATAGTGATTTTTTTGGAAATAATACATATTTGAAGTTATAAATGAAAGGAATCTTGGAAAAATCTTGAAAAATATTGAATTTTACTCAGATGCTATTGGAAATAATACATAATTGAATTTATAAATGAAAGGAATCTTTTAAAAATCTTGAAAAATATTGAATATTACTCAGATTCTATTGAAAATAATACATACTTGAAGTCATACATGCAAGGAATCTTGGAAAATTCCAGGAAAAAATGGAATGAATAGTGATTTTTTTGGAAATAATACATATTTGAAGTTATAAATGAAAGGAATCTTGGAAAAATCTTGAAAAATTTTGAATATTACTCAGATTCTATTGAAAATAATACATACTTGAAGTCATACATGCAAGGAATCTTGGAAAATTCCAGGAAAAAATGGAATGAATAGTGATTTTTTTGGAAATAATACATAATTGAAGTTATAAATGAAAGGAATCTTGGAAAAATCTTGAAAAATATTGAATATTACTCAGATTCTATTGAAAATAATACATACTTGAAGTCATACATGCAAGGAATCTTGGAAAATTCCAGGAAAAAATGGAATGAATAGTGATTTTTTTGGAAATAATACATAATTGAAGTTATAAATGCAAGGAATCATGGAAAATTCCAGAATAATATTGAATTATACGAAGATTCTATTGATAATAATACATATTTTAGGTTATAAGCTCAAGGAACTTTGGTTTATTCCAGATAAAAATGGAATTAATTGTAATTTTATAGGATATGATACATATTTAAGGTTATAAATGAAAGGAATCTTGGAAAAATCTTGAAAAATATTGAATATTACTCAGATTCTATTGAAAATAATACATACTTGAAGTCATACATGCAAGGAATCTTGGAAAATTCCAGGAAAAAATGGAATGAATTGTGATTTTTTTGGAAATAATACATATTTGAAGTTATAAATGAAAGGAATCTTGGAAAAATATTGAAAAATATTGAATTTTACTCAGATTCTATTGGAAATAATACATAATTGAAGTTATAAATGAAAGGAATCTTTTAAAAATCTTGAAAAATATTGAATATTACTCAGATTCTATTGAAAATAATACATACTTGAAGTCATACATGCAAGGAATCTTGGAAAATTCCAGGAAAAAATGGAATGAATAGTGATTTTTTTGGAAATAATACATATTTGAAGTTATAAATGAAAGGAATCTTGGAAAAATCTTGAAAAATATTGAATATTACTCAGATTCTATTGAAAATAATACATACTTGAAGTCATACATGCAAGGAATCTTGGAAAATTCCAGGAAAAAATGGAATGAATAGTGATTTTTTTGGAAATAATACATAATTGAAGTTATAAATGCAAGGAATCATGGAAAATTCCAGAATAATATTGAATTATACGAAGATTCTATTGATAATAATACATATTTTAGGTTATAAGCTCAAGGAACTTTGGTTAATTCCAGATAAAAATGGAATTAATTGTAATTTTATAGGATATGATACATATTTAAGGTTATAAATGAAAGGAATCTTGGAAAAATCTTGAAAAATATTGAATATTACTCAGATTCTATTGAAAATAATACATACATGAAGTCATACATGCAAGGAATCTTGGAAAATTCCAGGAAAAAATGGAATGAATTGTGATTTTTTTGGAAATAATACATATTTGAAGTTATAAATGAAAGGAATCTTAGAAAAATCTTGAAAAATATTGAATTTTACTCAGATTCTATTGGAAATAATACATAATTGACGTTATAAATGAAAGGAATCTTGGAAAAATCCAGGAAAAAATGGAATGAATAGTGATTTTTTTGGAAATAATACATATTTGAAGTTATAAATGAAAGGAATCTTGGAAAAATCTTGAAAAATATTGAATTTTACTCAGATGCTATTGGAAATAATACATAATTGAATTTATAAATGAAAGGAATCTTTTAAAAATCTTGAAAAATATTGAATATTACTCAGATTCTATTGAAAATAATACATACTTGAAGTCATACATGCAAGGAATCTTGGAAAATTCCAGGAAAAAATGGAATGAATAGTGATTTTTTTGGAAATAATACATATTTGAAGTTATAAATGAAAGGAATCTTGGAAAAATCTTGAAAAATTTTGAATATTACTCAGATTCTATTGAAAATAATACATACTTGAAGTCATACATGCAAGGAATCTTGGAAAATTCCAGGAAAAAATGGAATGAATAGTGATTTTTTTGGAAATAATACATAATTGAAGTTATAAATGAAAGGAATCTTGGAAAAATCTTGAAAAATATTGAATATTACTCAGATTCTATTGAAAATAATACATACTTGAAGTCATACATGCAAGGAATCTTGGAAAATTCCAGGAAAAAATGGAATGAATAGTGATTTTTTTGGAAATAATACATAATTGAAGTTATAAATGCAAGGAATCATGGAAAATTCCAGAATAATATTGAATTATACGAAGATTCTATTGATAATAATACATATTTTAGGTTATAAGCTCAAGGAACTTTGGTTAATTCCAGATAAAAATGGAATTAATTGTAATTTTATAGGATATGATACATATTTAAGGTTATAAATGAAAGGAATCTTGGAAAAATCTTGAAAAATATTGAATATTACTCAGATTCTATTGAAAATAATACATACATGAAGTCATACATGCAAGGAATCTTGGAAAATTCCAGGAAAAAATGGAATGAATTGTGATTTTTTTGGAAATAATACATATTTGAAGTTATAAATGAAAGGAATCTTAGAAAAATCTTGAAAAATATTGAATATTACTCAGATTCTATTGAAAATAATACATACTTGAAGTCATACATGCAAGGAATCTTGGAAAATTCCAGGAAAAAATGGAATGAATAGTGATTTTTTTGGAAATAATACATATTTGAAGTTATAAATGAAAGGAATCTTGGAAAAATCTTGAAAAATATTGAATTTTACTCAGATTCTATTGAAAATAATACATACTTGAAGTCATACATGCAAGGAATCTTGGAAAATTCCAGGAAAAAATGGAATGAATAGTGATTTTTTTGGAAATAATACATATTTGAAGTTATAAATGAAAGGAATCTTGGAAAAATCTTGAAAAATATTGAATTTTACTCAGATGCTATTGGAAATAATACATAATTGAATTTATAAATGAAAGGAATCTTTTAAAAATCTTGAAAAATATTGAATATTACTCAGATTCTATTGAAAATAATACATACTTGAAGTCATACATGCAAGGAATCTTGGAAAATTCCAGGAAAAAATGGAATGAATAGTGATTTTTTTGGAAATAATACATATTTGAAGTTATAAATGAAAGGAATCTTGGAAAAATCTTGAAAAATTTTGAATATTACTCAGATTCTATTGAAAATAATACATACTTGAAGTCATACATGCAAGGAATCTTGGAAAATTCCAGGAAAAAATGGAATGAATAGTGATTTTTTTGGAAATAATACATAATTGAAGTTATAAATGAAAGGAATCTTGGAAAAATCTTGAAAAATATTGAATATTACTCAGATTCTATTGAAAATAATACATACTTGAAGTCATACATGCAAGGAATCTTGGAAAATTCCAGGAAAAAATGGAATGAATAGTGATTTTTTTGGAAATAATACATAATTGAAGTTATAAATGCAAGGAATCATGGAAAATTCCAGAATAATATTGAATTATACGAAGATTCTATTGATAATAATACATATTTTAGGTTATAAGCTCAAGGAACTTTGGAAAATTCCAGAAAAAAATGGAATTAATTGTAATTTTATAGGATATGATACATATTTAAGGTTATAAATGAAAGGAATCTTGGAAAAATCTTGAAAAATATTGAATTTTACGCAGATTCTATTGGATATATGACATATTTAAAGTTATAAATGCAATTAATCATTGATAATTCCAGAATTATATTGAATTATAAGAAGATTCTATTGATAATAATACATATTTTAGGTCATAAGCTCAAGGAACCTTGGAAAATTAGAGAAAAAAATGGAATTAATTGTAATTTTATAGGATATGAAACATATTTAAGGTTATAAATTAAAGGAATCTTGTAAAAATCTTGAAAAATATTAAATTTTACGCAGATTCTATTGGATATAATACAAAATTGAAGTTATATATGCAAGGAATCTTGGAAAATTCCAGGAAAAATTTGAATGAATAGTGACTTTTTTGGATAAAATACATATTTAAGGTTATAAATTAAATGAATCTTGGAAAATTCAAGAAAAAAAGGAATTATAGGTTACATTATATGATATAATACTTATTTAAGGGTATAAATGCAAGGAAATTTGGAAAAATCTAGAAAAATATTGAATTTTACAAAGATTTTTTGGGAAAAAATATATATTTGAAGTTATAAATGAAAGGAATCTTGAAAAATATTGAATTTTACTCAGATTCTATTGGAAATAATACATAATTGAAGTTATAAATGAAAGGAATCTTGGAAAAATCTTGAAAAATATTGAATATTACTCAGATTCTATTGAAAATAATACATACTTGAAGTCATACATGCAAGGAATCTTGGAAAATTCCAGGAAAAAATGGAATGAATAGTGATTTTTTTGGAAATAATACATAATTGAAGTTATAAATGCAAGGAATCATGGAAAATTCCAGAATAATATTGAATTATACGAAGATTCTATTGATAATAATACATATTTTAGGTTATAAGCTCAAGGAACTTTGGTTAATTCCAGATAAAAATGGAATTAATTGTAATTTTATAGGATATGATACATATTTAAGGTTATAAATGAAAGGAATCTTGGAAAAATCTTGAAAAATATTGAATATTACTCAGATTCTATTGAAAATAATACATACATGAAGTCATACATGCAAGGAATCTTGGAAAATTCCAGGAAAAAATGGAATGAATAGTGATTTTTTTGGAAATAATACATATTTGAAGTTATAAATGAAAGGAATCTTGGAAAAATCTTGAAAAATTTTGAATATTACTCAGATTCTATTGAAAATAATACATACTTGAAGTCATACATGCAAGGAATCTTGGAAAATTCCAGGAAAAAATGGAATGAATAGTGATTTTTTTGGAAATAATACATAAATGAAGTTATAAATGAAAGGAATCTTGGAAAAATCTTGAAAAATATTGAATATTACTCAGATTCTATTGAAAATAATACATACTTGAAGTCATACATGCAAGGAATCTTGGAAAATTCCAGGAAAAAATGGAATGAATAGTGATTTTTTTGGAAATAATACATAATTGAAGTTATAAATGCAAGGAATCATGGAAAATTCCAGAATAATATTGAATTATACGAAGATTCTATTGATAATAATACATATTTTAGGTTATAAGCTCAAGGAACTTTGGTTTATTCCAGATAAAAATGGAATTAATTGTAATTTTATAGGATATGATACATATTTAAGGTTATAAATGAAAGGAATCTTGGAAAAATCTTGAAAAATATTGAATATTACTCAGATTCTATTGAAAATAATACATACTTGAAGTCATACATGCAAGGAATCTTGGAAAATTCCAGGAAAAAATGGAATGAATTGTGATTTTTTTGGAAATAATACATATTTGAAGTTATAAATGAAAGGAATCTTGGAAAAATCTTGAAAAATATTGAATTTTACTCAGATTCTATTGGAAATAATACATAATTGAAGTTATAAATGAAAGGAATCTTTTAAAAATCTTGAAAAATATTGAATATTACTCAGATTCTATTGAAAATAATACATACTTGAAGTCATACATGCAAGGAATCTTGGAAAATTCCAGGAAAAAATGGAATGAATTGTGATTTTTTTGGAAATAATACATATTTGAAGTTATAAATGAAAGGAATCTTGGAAAAATCTTGAAAAATATTGAATTTTACTCAGATTCTATTGGAAATAATACATAATTGAAGTTATAAATGAAAGGAATCTTTTAAAAATCTTGAAAAATATTGAATATTACTCAGATTCTATTGAAAATAATACATACTTGAAGTCATACATGCAAGGAATCTTGGAAAATTCCAGGAAAAAATGGAATGAATAGTGATTTTTTTGGAAATAATACATAATTGAAGTTATAAATGCAAGGAATCATGGAAAATTCCAGAATAATATTGAATTATACGAAGATTCTATTGATAATAATACATATTTTAGGTTATAAGCTCAAGGAACTTTGGTTAATTCCAGATAAAAATGGAATTAATTGTAATTTTATAGGATATGATACATATTTAAGGTTATAAATGAAAGGAATCTTGGAAAAATCTTGAAAAATATTGAATATTACTCAGATTCTATTGAAAATAATACATACATGAAGTCATACATGCAAGGAATCTTGGAAAATTCCAGGAAAAAATGGAATGAATTGTGATTTTTTTGGAAATAATACATATTTGAAGTTATAAATGAAAGGAATCTTAGAAAAATCTTGAAAAATATTGAATTTTACTCAGATTCTATTGGAAATAATACATAATTGACGTTATAAATGAAAGGAATCTTGGAAAAATCTTGAAAAATATTGAATATTACTCAGATTCTATTGAAAATAATACATACTTGAAGTCATACATGCAAGGAATCTTGGAAAATTCCAGGAAAAAATGGAATGAATAGTGATTTTTTTGGAAATAATACATATTTGAAGTTATAAATGAAAGGAATCTTGGAAAAATCTTGAAAAATATTGAATTTTACTCAGATGCTATTGGAAATAATACATAATTGAATTTATAAATGAAAGGAATCTTTTAAAAATCTTGAAAAATATTGAATATTACTCAGATTCTATTGAAAATAATACATACTTGAAGTCATACATGCAAGGAATCTTGGAAAATTCCAGGAAAAAATGGAATGAATAGTGATTTTTTTGGAAATAATACATATTTGAAGTTATAAATGAAAGGAATCTTGGAAAAATCTTGAAAAATTTTGAATATTACTCAGATTCTATTGAAAATAATACATACTTGAAGTCATACATGCAAGGAATCTTGGAAAATTCCAGGAAAAAATGGAATGAATAGTGATTTTTTTGGAAATAATACATAATTGAAGTTATAAATGAAAGGAATCTTGGAAAAATCTTGAAAAATATTGAATATTACTCAGATTCTATTGAAAATAATACATACTTGAAGTCATACATGCAAGGAATCTTGGAAAATTCCAGGAAAAAATGGAATGAATAGTGATTTTTTTGGAAATAATACATAATTGAAGTTATAAATGCAAGGAATCATGGAAAATTCCAGAATAATATTGAATTATACGAAGATTCTATTGATAATAATACATATTTTAGGTTATAAGCTCAAGGAACTTTGGTTTATTCCAGATAAAAATGGAATTAATTGTAATTTTATAGGATATGATACATATTTAAGGTTATAAATGAAAGGAATCTTGGAAAAATCTTGAAAAATATTGAATATTACTCAGATTCTATTGAAAATAATACATACTTGAAGTCATACATGCAAGGAATCTTGGAAAATTCCAGGAAAAAATGGAATGAATTGTGATTTTTTTGGAAATAATACATATTTGAAGTTATAAATGAAAGGAATCTTGGAAAAATCTTGAAAAATATTGAATTTTACTCAGATTCTATTGGAAATAATACATAATTGAAGTTATAAATGAAAGGAATCTTTTAAAAATCTTGAAAAATATTGAATATTACTCAGATTCTATTGAAAATAATACATACTTGAAGTCATACATGCAAGGAATCTTGGAAAATTCCAGGAAAAAATGGAATGAATTGTGATTTTTTTGGAAATAATACATATTTGAAGTTATAAATGAAAGGAATCTTGGAAAAATCTTGAAAAATATTGAATTTTACTCAGATTCTATTGGAAATAATACATAATTGAAGTTATAAATGAAAGGAATCTTTTAAAAATCTTGAAAAATATTGAATATTACTCAGATTCTATTGAAAATAATACATACTTGAAGTCATACATGCAAGGAATCTTGGAAAATTCCAGGAAAAAATGGAATGAATAGTGATTTTTTTGGAAATAATACATAATTGAAGTTATAAATGCAAGGAATCATGGAAAATTCCAGAATAATATTGAATTATACGAAGATTCTATTGATAATAATACATATTTTAGGTTATAAGCTCAAGGAACTTTGGTTAATTCCAGATAAAAATGGAATTAATTGTAATTTTATAGGATATGATACATATTTAAGGTTATAAATGAAAGGAATCTTGGAAAAATCTTGAAAAATATTGAATATTACTCAGATTCTATTGAAAATAATACATACATGAAGTCATACATGCAAGGAATCTTGGAAAATTCCAGGAAAAAATGGAATGAATTGTGATTTTTTTGGAAATAATACATATTTGAAGTTATAAATGAAAGGAATCTTAGAAAAATCTTGAAAAATATTGAATTTTACTCAGATTCTATTGGAAATAATACATAATTGACGTTATAAATGAAAGGAATCTTGGAAAAATCTTGAAAAATATTGAATATTACTCAGATTCTATTGAAAATAATACATACTTGAAGTCATACATGCAAGGAATCTTGGAAAATTCCAGGAAAAAATGGAATGAATAGTGATTTTTTTGGAAATAATACATATTTGAAGTTATAAATGAAAGGAATCTTGGAAAAATCTTGAAAAATATTGAATTTTACTCAGATGCTATTGGAAATAATACATAATTGAATTTATAAATGAAAGGAATCTTTTAAAAATCTTGAAAAATATTGAATATTACTCAGATTCTATTGAAAATAATACATACTTGAAGTCATACATGCAAGGAATCTTGGAAAATTCCAGGAAAAAATGGAATGAATAGTGATTTTTTGGAAATAATACATAATTGAAGTTATAAATGCAAGGAATCATGGAAAATTCCAGAATAATATTGAATTATACGAAAATTCTATTGATAATAATACATATTTTAGGTTATAAGCTCAAGGAACTTTGGAAAATTCCAGAAAAAAATGGAATTAATTGTAATTTTATAGGATATGATACATATTTAAGGTTATAAATGAAAGGAATCTTGGAAAAATCTTGAAAAATATTGAATTTTACGCAGATTCTATTGGATATATGACATATTTAAAGTTATAAATGCAATTAATCATTGATAATTCCAGAATTATATTGAATTATAAGAAGATTCTATTGATAATAATACATATTTTAGGTCATAAGCTCAAGGAACCTTGGAAAATTAGAGAAAAAAATGGAATTAATTGTAATTTTATAGGATATGAAACAAATTTAAGGTTATAAATTAAAGGAATCTTGTAAAAATCTTGAAAAATATTAAATTTTACGCAGATTCTATTGGATATAATACAAAATTGAAGTTATATATGCAAGGAATCTTGGAAAATTCCAGGAAAAATTTGAATGAATAGTGACTTTTTTGGATAAAATACATATTTAAGGTTATAAATTAAATGAATCTTGGAAAATTCAAGAAAAAAAGGAATTATAGGTTACATTATATGATATAATACTTATTTAAGGGTATAAATGCAAGGAATTTTGGAAAAATCTAGAAAAATATTGAATTTTACAAAGATTTTTTGGGAAAAAATATATATTTGAAGTTATAAATGAAAGGAATCTTGAAAAATATTGAATTTTACTCAGATTCTATTGGAAATAATACATAATTGAAGTTATAAATGAAAGGAATCTTTTAAAAATCTTGAAAAATATTGAATATTACTCAGATTCTATTGAAAATAATACATACTTGAAGTCATACATGCAAGGAATCTTGGAAAATTCCAGGAAAAAATGGAATGAATAGTGATTTTTTTGGAAATAATACATATTTGAAGTTATAAATGAAAGGAATCTTGGAAAAATCTTGAAAAATATTGAATATTACTCAGATTCTATTGAAAATAATACATACTTGAAGTCATACATGCAAGGAATCTTGGAAAATTCCAGGAAAAAATGGAATGAATAGTGATTTTTTTGGAAATAATACATAATTGAAGTTATAAATGCAAGGAATCATGGAAAATTCCAGAATAATATTGAATTATACGAAGATTCTATTGATAATAATACATATTTTAGGTTATAAGCTCAAGGAACTTTGGTTAATTCCAGATAAAAATGGAATTAATTGTAATTTTATAGGATATGATACATATTTAAGGTTATAAATGAAAGGAATCTTGGAAAAATCTTGAAAAATATTGAATATTACTCAGATTCTATTGAAAATAATACATACATGAAGTCATACATGCAAGGAATCTTGGAAAATTCCAGGAAAAAATGGAATGAATTGTGATTTTTTTGGAAATAATACATATTTGAAGTTATAAATGAAAGGAATCTTAGAAAAATCTTGAAAAATATTGAATTTTACTCAGATTCTATTGGAAATAATACATAATTGACGTTATAAATGAAAGGAATCTTGGAAAAATCTTGAAAAATATTGAATATTACTCAGATTCTATTGAAAATAATACATACTTGAAGTCATACATGCAAGGAATCTTGGAAAATTCCAGGAAAAAAATGGAATGAATAGTGATTTTTTTGGAAATAATACATATTTGAAGTTATAAATGAAAGGAATCTTGGAAAAATCTTGAAAAATATTGAATTTTACTCAGATGCTATTGGAAATAATACATAATTGAATTTATAAATGAAAGGAATCTTTTAAAAATCTTGAAAAATATTGAATATTACTCAGATTCTATTGAAAATAATACATACTTGAAGTCATACATGCAAGGAATCTTGGAAAATTCCAGGAAAAAATGGAATGAATAGTGATTTTTTTGGAAATAATACATATTTGAAGTTATAAATGAAAGGAATCTTGGAAAAATCTTGAAAAATTTTGAATATTACTCAGATTCTATTGAAAATAATACATACTTGAAGTCATACATGCAAGGAATCTTGGAAAATTCCAGGAAAAAATGGAATGAATAGTGATTTTTTTGGAAATAATACATAATTGAAGTTATAAATGAAAGGAATCTTGGAAAAATCTTGAAAAATATTGAATATTACTCAGATTCTATTGAAAATAATACATACTTGAAGTCATACATGCAAGGAATCTTGGAAAATTCCAGGAAAAAATGGAATGAATAGTGATTTTTTTGGAAATAATACATAATTGAAGTTATAAATGCAAGGAATCATGGAAAATTCCAGAATAATATTGAATTATACGAAGATTCTATTGATAATAATACATATTTTAGGTTATAAGCTCAAGGAACTTTGGTTAATTCCAGATAAAAATGGAATTAATTGTAATTTTATAGGATATGATACATATTTAAGGTTATAAATGAAAGGAATCTTGGAAAAATCTTGAAAAATATTGAATATTACTCAGATTCTATTGAAAATAATACATACATGAAGTCATACATGCAAGGAATCTTGGAAAATTCCAGGAAAAAATGGAATGAATTGTGATTTTTTTGGAAATAATACATATTTGAAGTTATAAATGAAAGGAATCTTAGAAAAATCTTGAAAAATATTGAATTTTACTCAGATTCTATTGGAAATAATACATAATTGACGTTATAAATGAAAGGAATCTTGGAAAAATCTTGAAAAATATTGAATATTACTCAGATTCTATTGAAAATAATACATACTTGAAGTCATACATGCAAGGAATCTTGGAAAATTCCAGGAAAAAATGGAATGAATAGTGATTTTTTTGGAAATAATACATATTTGAAGTTATAAATGAAAGGAATCTTGGAAAAATCTTGAAAAATATTGAATTTTACTCAGATGCTATTGGAAATAATACATAATTGAATTTATAAATGAAAGGAATCTTTTAAAAATCTTGAAAAATATTGAATATTACTCAGATTCTATTGAAAATAATACATACTTGAAGTCATACATGCAAGGAATCTTGGAAAATTCCAGGAAAAAATGGAATGAATAGTGATTTTTTTGGAAATAATACATATTTGAAGTTATAAATGAAAGGAATCTTGGAAAAATCTTGAAAAATTTTGAATATTACTCAGATTCTATTGAAAATAATACATACTTGAAGTCATACATGCAAGGAATCTTGGAAAATTCCAGGAAAAAATGGAATGAATAGTGATTTTTTTGGAAATAATACATAATTGAAGTTATAAATGAAAGGAATCTTGGAAAAATCTTGAAAAATATTGAATATTACTCAGATTCTATTGAAAATAATACATACTTGAAGTCATACATGCAAGGAATCTTGGAAAATTCCAGGAAAAAATGGAATGAATAGTGATTTTTTTGGAAATAATACATAATTGAAGTTATAAATGCAAGGAATCATGGAAAATTCCAGAATAATATTGAATTATACGAAGATTCTATTGATAATAATACATATTTTAGGTTATAAGCTCAAGGAACTTTGGTTAATTCCAGATAAAAATGGAATTAATTGTAATTTTATAGGATATGATACATATTTAAGGTTATAAATGAAAGGAATCTTGGAAAAATCTTGAAAAATATTGAATATTACTCAGATTCTATTGAAAATAATACATACATGAAGTCATACATGCAAGGAATCTTGGAAAATTCCAGGAAAAAATGGAATGAATTGTGATTTTTTTGGAAATAATACATATTTGAAGTTATAAATGAAAGGAATCTTAGAAAAATCTTGAAAAATATTGAATTTTACTCAGATTCTATTGGAAATAATACATAATTGACGTTATAAATGAAAGGAATCTTGGAAAAATCTTGAAAAATATTGAATATTACTCAGATTCTATTGAAAATAATACATACTTGAAGTCATACATGCAAGGAATCTTGGAAAATTCCAGGAAAAAATGGAATGAATAGTGATTTTTTTGGAAATAATACATATTTGAAGTTATAAATGAAAGGAATCTTGGAAAAATCTTGAAAAATATTGAATTTTACTCAGATGCTATTGGAAATAATACATAATTGAATTTATAAATGAAAGGAATCTTTTAAAAATCTTGAAAAATATTGAATATTACTCAGATTCTATTGAAAATAATACATACTTGAAGTCATACATGCAAGGAATCTTGGAAAATTCCAGGAAAAAATGGAATGAATAGTGATTTTTTTGGAAATAATACATAATTGAAGTTATAAATGCAAGGAATCATGGAAAATTCCAGAATAATATTGAATTATACGAAAATTCTATTGATAATAATACATATTTTAGGTTATAAGCTCAAGGAACTTTGGAAAATTCCAGAAAAAAATGGAATTAATTGTAATTTTATAGGATATGATACATATTTAAGGTTATAAATGAAAGGAATCTTGGAAAAATCTTGAAAAATATTGAATTTTACGCAGATTCTATTGGATATATGACATATTTAAAGTTATAAATGCAATTAATCATTGATAATTCCAGAATTATATTGAATTATAAGAAGATTCTATTGATAATAATACATATTTTAGGTCATAAGCTCAAGGAACCTTGGAAAATTAGAGAAAAAAATGGAATTAATTGTAATTTTATAGGATATGAAACATATTTAAGGTTATAAATTAAAGGAATCTTGTAAAAATCTTGAAAAATATTAAATTTTACGCAGATTCTATTGGATATAATACAAAATTGAAGTTATATATGCAAGGAATCTTGGAAAATTCCAGGAAAAATTTGAATGAATAGTGACTTTTTTGGATAAAATACATATTTAAGGTTATAAATTAAATGAATCTTGGAAAATTCAAGAAAAAAAGGAATTATAGGTTACATTATATGATATAATACTTATTTAAGGGTATAAATGCAAGGAATTTTGGAAAAATCTAGAAAAATATTGAATTTTACAAAGATTTTTTGGGAAAAAATATATATTTGAAGTTATAAATGAAAGGAATCTTGAAAAATATTGAATTTTACTCAGATTCTATTGGAAATAATACATAATTGAAGTTATAAATGAAAGGAATCTTTTAAAAATCTTGAAAAATATTGAATATTACTCAGATTCTATTGAAAATAATACATACTTGAAGTCATACATGCAAGGAATCTTGGAAAATTCCAGGAAAAAATGGAATGAATAGTGATTTTTTTGGAAATAATACATATTTGAAGTTATAAATGAAAGGAATCTTGGAAAAATCTTGAAAAATATTGAATATTACTCAGATTCTATTGAAAATAATACATACTTGAAGTCATACATGCAAGGAATCTTGGAAAATTCCAGGAAAAAATGGAATGAATAGTGATTTTTTTGGAAATAATACATAATTGAAGTTATAAATGCAAGGAATCATGGAAAATTCCAGAATAATATTGAATTATACGAAGATTCTATTGATAATAATACATATTTTAGGTTATAAGCTCAAGGAACTTTGGTTAATTCCAGATAAAAATGGAATTATTGTAATTTTATAGGATATGATACATATTTAAGGTTATAAATGAAAGGAATCTTGGAAAAATCTTGAAAAATATTGAATATTACTCAGATTCTATTGAAAATAATACATACATGAAGTCATACATGCAAGGAATCTTGGAAAATTCCAGGAAAAAATGGAATGAATTGTGATTTTTTTGGAAATAATACATATTTGAAGTTATAAATGAAAGGAATCTTAGAAAAATCTTGAAAAATATTGAATTTTACTCAGATTCTATTGGAAATAATACATAATTGACGTTATAAATGAAAGGAATCTTGGAAAAATCTTGAAAAATATTGAATATTACTCAGATTCTATTGAAAATAATACATACTTGAAGTCATACATGCAAGGAATCTTGGAAAATTCCAGGAAAAAAATGGAATGAAATAGTGATTTTTTTGGAAATAATACATATTTGAAGTTATAAATGAAAGGAATCTTGGAAAAATCTTGAAAAATATTGAATTTTACTCAGATGCTATTGGAAATAATACATAATTGAATTTATAAATGAAAGGAATCTTTTAAAAATCTTGAAAAATATTGAATATTACTCAGATTCTATTGAAAATAATACATACTTGAAGTCATACATGCAAGGAATCTTGGAAAATTCCAGGAAAAAATGGAATGAATAGTGATTTTTTTGGAAATAATACATATTTGAAGTTATAAATGAAAGGAATCTTGGAAAAATCTTGAAAAATTTTGAATATTACTCAGATTCTATTGAAAATAATACATACTTGAAGTCATACATGCAAGGAATCTTGGAAAATTCCAGGAAAAAATGGAATGAATAGTGATTTTTTTGGAAATAATACATAATTGAAGTTATAAATGAAAGGAATCTTGGAAAAATCTTGAAAAATATTGAATATTACTCAGATTCTATTGAAAATAATACATACTTGAAGTCATACATGCAAGGAATCTTGGAAAATTCCAGGAAAAAATGGAATGAATAGTGATTTTTTTGGAAATAATACATAATTGAAGTTATAAATGCAAGGAATCATGGAAAATTCCAGAATAATATTGAATTATACGAAGATTCTATTGATAATAATACATATTTTAGGTTATAAGCTCAAGGAACTTTGGAAAATTCCAGAAAAAAATGGAATTAATTGTAATTTTATAGGATATGATACATATTTAAGGTTATAAATGAAAGGAATCTTGGAAAAATCTTGAAAAATATTGAATTTTACGCAGATTCTATTGGATATATGACATATTTAAAGTTATAAATGCAATTAATCATTGATAATTCCAGAATTATATTGAATTATAAGAAGATTCTATTGATAATAATACATATTTTAGGTCATAAGCTCAAGGAACCTTGGAAAATTAGAGAAAAAAATGGAATTAATTGTAATTTTATAGGATATGAAACATATTTAAGGTTATAAATTAAAGGAATCTTGTAAAAATCTTGAAAAATATTAAATTTTACGCAGATTCTATTGGATATAATACAAAATTGAAGTTATATATGCAAGGAATCTTGGAAAATTCCAGGAAAAATTTGAATGAATAGTGACTTTTTTTGGATAAAATACATATTTAAGGTTATAAATTAAATGAATCTTGGAAAATTCAAGAAAAAAGGAATTATAGGTTACATTATATGATATAATACTTATTTAAGGGTATAAATGCAAGGAATTTTGGAAAAATCTAGAAAAATATTGAATTTTACAAAGATTTTTTGGGAAAAAATATATATTTGAAGTTATAAATGAAAGGAATCTTGAAAAATATTGAATTTTACTCAGATTCTATTGGAAATAATACATAATTGAAGTTATAAATGAAAGGAATCTTGGAAAAATCTTGAAAAATATTGAATATTACTCAGATTCTATTGAAAATAATACATACTTGAAGTCATACATGCAAGGAATCTTGGAAAATTCCAGGAAAAAATGGAATGAATAGTGATTTTTTTGGAAATAATACATAATTGAAGTTATAAATGCAAGGAATCATGGAAAATTCCAGAATAATATTGAATTATACGAAGATTCTATTGATAATAATACATATTTTAGGTTATAAGCTCAAGGAACTTTGGTTAATTCCAGATAAAAATGGAATTAATTGTAATTTTATAGGATATGATACATATTTAAGGTTATAAATGAAAGGAATCTTGGAAAAATCTTGAAAAATATTGAATATTACTCAGATTCTATTGAAAATAATACATACATGAAGTCATACATGCAAGGAATCTTGGAAAATTCCAGGAAAAAATGGAATGAATTGTGATTTTTTTGGAAATAATACATATTTGAAGTTATAAATGAAAGGAATCTTAGAAAAATCTTGAAAAATATTGAATTTTACTCAGATTCTATTGGAAATAATACATAATTGACGTTATAAATGAAAGGAATCTTGGAAAAATCTTGAAAAATATTGAATATTACTCAGATTCTATTGAAAATAATACATACTTGAAGTCATACATGCAAGGAATCTTGGAAAATTCCAGGAAAAAATGGAATGAATAGTGATTTTTTTGGAAATAATACATATTTGAAGTTATAAATGAAAGGAATCTTGGAAAAATCTTGAAAAATATTGAATTTTACTCAGATGCTATTGGAAATAATACATAATTGAATTTATAAATGAAAGGAATCTTTTAAAAATCTTGAAAAATATTGAATATTACTCAGATTCTATTGAAAATAATACATACTTGAAGTCATACATGCAAGGAATCTTGGAAAATTCCAGGAAAAAATGGAATGAATAGTGATTTTTTTGGAAATAATACATATTTGAAGTTATAAATGAAAGGAATCTTGGAAAAATCCAGGAAAAATTTGAATGAATAGTGACTTTTTTGGATAAAATACATATTTAAGGTTATAAATTAAATGAATCTTGGAAAATTCAAGAAAAAAAGGAATTATAGGTTACATTATATGATATAATACTTATTTAAGGGTATAAATGCAAGGAATTTTGGAAAAATCTAGAAAAATATTGAATTTTACAAAGATTTTTTGGGAAAAAATATATATTTGAAGTTATAAATGAAAGGAATCTTGAAAAATATTGAATTTTACTCAGATTCTATTGGAAATAATACATAATTGAAGTTATAAATGAAAGGAATCTTGGAAAAATCTTGAAAAATATTGAATATTACTCAGATTCTATTGAAAATAATACATACTTGAAGTCATACATGCAAGGAATCTTGGAAAATTCCAGGAAAAAATGGAATGAATAGTGATTTTTTTGGAAATAATACATAATTGAAGTTATAAATGCAAGGAATCATGGAAAATTCCAGAATAATATTGAATTATACGAAGATTCTATTGATAATAATACATATTTTAGGTTATAAGCTCAAGGAACTTTGGTTAATTCCAGATAAAAATGGAATTAATTGTAATTTTATAGGATATGATACATATTTAAGGTTATAAATGAAAGGAATCTTGGAAAAATCTTGAAAAATATTGAATATTACTCAGATTCTATTGAAAATAATACATACATGAAGTCATACATGCAAGGAATCTTGGAAAATTCCAGGAAAAAATGGAATGAATTGTGATTTTTTTGGAAATAATACATATTTGAAGTTATAAATGAAAGGAATCTTAGAAAAATCTGAAAAATATTGAATTTTACTCAGATTCTATTGGAAATAATACATAATTGACGTTATAAATGAAAGGAATCTTGGAAAAATCTTGAAAAATATTGAATATTACTCAGATTCTATTGAAAATAATACATACTTGAAGTCATACATGCAAGGAATCTTGGAAAATTCCAGGAAAAAATGGAATGAATAGTGATTTTTTGGAAATAATACATATTTGAAGTTATAAATGAAAGGAATCTTGGAAAAATCTTGAAAAATATTGAATTTTACTCAGATGCTATTGGAAATAATACATAATTGAATTTATAAATGAAAGGAATCTTTTAAAAATCTTGAAAAATATTGAATATTACTCAGATTCTATTGAAAATAATACATACTTGAAGTCATACATGCAAGGAATCTTGGAAAATTCCAGGAAAAAATGGAATGAATAGTGATTTTTTTGGAAATAATACATATTTGAAGTTATAAATGAAAGGAATCTTGGAAAAATCTTGAAAAATTTTGAATATTACTCAGATTCTATTGAAAATAATACATACTTGAAGTCATACATGCAAGGAATCTTGGAAAATTCCAGGAAAAAATGGAATGAATAGTGATTTTTTTGGAAATAATACATAATTGAAGTTATAAATGAAAGGAATCTTGGAAAAATCTTGAAAAATATTGAATATTACTCAGATTCTATTGAAAATAATACATACTTGAAGTCATACATGCAAGGAATCTTGGAAAATTCCAGGAAAAAATGGAATGAATAGTGATTTTTTTGGAAATAATACATAATTGAAGTTATAAATGCAAGGAATCATGGAAAATTCCAGAATAATATTGAATTATACGAAGATTCTATTGATAATAATACATATTTTAGGTTATAAGCTCAAGGAACTTTGGTTTATTCCAGATAAAAATGGAATTAATTGTAATTTTATAGGATATGATACATATTTAAGGTTATAAATGAAAGGAATCTTGGAAAAATCTTGAAAAATATTGAATATTACTCAGATTCTATTGAAAATAATACATACTTGAAGTCATACATGCAAGGAATCTTGGAAAATTCCAGGAAAAAATGGAATGAATTGTGATTTTTTTGGAAATAATACATATTTGAAGTTATAAATGAAAGGAATCTTGGAAAAATCTTGAAAAATATTGAATTTTACTCAGATTCTATTGGAAATAATACATAATTGAAGTTATAAATGAAAGGAATCTTTTAAAAATCTTGAAAAATATTGAATATTACTCAGATTCTATTGAAAATAATACATACTTGAAGTCATACATGCAAGGAATCTTGGAAAATTCCAGGAAAAAATGGAATGAATTGTGATTTTTTTGGAAATAATACATATTTGAAGTTATAAATGAAAGGAATCTTGGAAAAATCTTGAAAAATATTGAATTTTACTCAGATTCTATTGGAAATAATACATAATTGAAGTTATAAATGAAAGGAATCTTTTAAAAATCTTGAAAAATATTGAATATTACTCAGATTCTATTGAAAATAATACATACTTGAAGTCATACATGCAAGGAATCTTGGAAAATTCCAGGAAAAAATGGAATGAATAGTAATTTTTTTGGAAATAATACATAATTGAAGTTATAAATGCAAGGAATCATGGAAAATTCCAGAATAATATTGAATTATACGAAGATTCTATTGATAATAATACATATTTTAGGTTATAAGCTCAAGGAACTTTGGTTAATTCCAGATAAAAATGGAATTAATTGTAATTTTATAGGATATGATACATATTTAAGGTTATAAATGAAAGGAATCTTGGAAAAATCTTGAAAAATATTGAATATTACTCAGATTCTATTGAAAATAATACATACATGAAGTCATACATGCAAGGAATCTTGGAAAATTCCAGGAAAAAATGGAATGAATTGTGATTTTTTTGGAAATAATACATATTTGAAGTTATAAATGAAAGGAATCTTAGAAAAATCTTGAAAAATATTGAATTTTACTCAGATTCTATTGGAAATAATACATAATTGACGTTATAAATGAAAGGAATCTTTTAAAAATCTTGAAAAATATTGAATATTACTCAGATTCTATTGAAAATAATACATACTTGAAGTCATACATGCAAGGAATCTTGGAAAATTCCAGGAAAAAATGGAATGAATAGTGATTTTTTTGGAAATAATACATATTTGAAGTTATAAATGAAAGGAATCTTGGAAAAATCTTGAAAAATTTTGAATATTACTCAGATTCTATTGAAAATAATACATACTTGAAGTCATACATGCAAGGAATCTTGGAAAATTCCAGGAAAAAATGGAATGAATAGTGATTTTTTTGGAAATAATACATAATTGAAGTTATAAATGAAAGGAATCTTGGAAAAATCTTGAAAAATATTGAATATTACTCAGATTCTATTGAAAATAATACATACTTGAAGTCATACATGCAAGGAATCTTGGAAAATTCCAGGAAAAAATGGAATGAATAGTGATTTTTTTGGAAATAATACATAATTGAAGTTATAAATGCAAGGAATCATGGAAAATTCCAGAATAATATTGAATTATACGAAGATTCTATTGATAATAATACATATTTTAGGTTATAAGCTCAAGGAACTTTGGTTTATTCCAGATAAAAATGGAATTAATTGTAATTTTATAGGATATGATACATATTTAAGGTTATAAATGAAAGGAATCTTGGAAAAATCTTGAAAAATATTGAATATTACTCAGATTCTATTGAAAATAATACATACTTGAAGTCATACATGCAAGGAATCTTGGAAAATTCCAGGAAAAAATGGAATGAATTGTGATTTTTTTGGAAATAATACATATTTGAAGTTATAAATGAAAGGAATCTTGGAAAAATCTTGAAAAATATTGAATTTTACTCAGATTCTATTGGAAATAATACATAATTGAAGTTATAAATGAAAGGAATCTTTTAAAAATCTTGAAAAATATTGAATATTACTCAGATTCTATTGAAAATAATACATACTTGAAGTCATACATGCAAGGAATCTTGGAAAATTCCAGGAAAAAATGGAATGAATTGTGATTTTTTTGGAAATAATACATATTTGAAGTTATAAATGAAAGGAATCTTGGAAAAATCTTGAAAAATATTGAATTTTACTCAGATTCTATTGGAAATAATACATAATTGAAGTTATAAATGAAAGGAATCTTTTAAAAATCTTGAAAAATATTGAATATTACTCAGATTCTATTGAAAATAATACATACTTGAAGTCATACATGCAAGGAATCTTGGAAAATTCCAGGAAAAAATGGAATGAATAGTGATTTTTTTGGAAATAATACATAATTGAAGTTATAAATGCAAGGAATCATGGAAAATTCCAGAATAATATTGAATTATACGAAGATTCTATTGATAATAATACATATTTTAGGTTATAAGCTCAAGGAACTTTGGTTAATTCCAGATAAAAATGGAATTAATTGTAATTTTATAGGATATGATACATATTTAAGGTTATAAATGAAAGGAATCTTGGAAAAATCTTGAAAAATATTGAATATTACTCAGATTCTATTGAAAATAATACATACATGAAGTCATACATGCAAGGAATCTTGGAAAATTCCAGGAAAAAATGGAATGAATTGTGATTTTTTTGGAAATAATACATATTTGAAGTTATAAATGAAAGGAATCTTAGAAAAATCTTGAAAAATATTGAATTTTACTCAGATTCTATTGGAAATAATACATACTTGAAGTCATACATGCAAGGAATCTTGGAAAATTCCAGGAAAAAATGGAATGAATAGTGATTTTTTTGGAAATAATACATATTTGAAGTTATAAATGAAAGGAATCTTGGAAAAATCTTGAAAAATATTGAATTTTACTCAGATTCTATTGGAAATAATACATAATTGAAGTTATAAATGAAAGGAATCTTTTAAAAATCTTGAAAAATATTGAATATTACTCAGATTCTATTGAAAATAATACATACTTGAAGTCATACATGCAAGGAATCTTGGAAAATTCCAGGAAAAAATGGAATGAATAGTGATTTTTTTGGAAATAATACATAATTGAAGTTATAAATGCAAGGAATCATGGAAAATTCCAGAATAATATTGAATTATACGAAGATTCTATTGATAATAATACATATTTTAGGTTATAAGCTCAAGGAACTTTGGTTAATTCCAGATAAAAATGGAATTAATTGTAATTTTATAGGATATGATACATATTTAAGGTTATAAATGAAAGGAATCTTGGAAAAATCTTGAAAAATATTGAATATTACTCAGATTCTATTGAAAATAATACATACATGAAGTCATACATGCAAGGAATCTTGGAAAATTCCAGGAAAAAATGGAATGAATTGTGATTTTTTTGGAAATAATACATATTTGAAGTTATAAATGAAAGGAATCTTAGAAAAATCTTGAAAAATATTGAATTTTACTCAGATTCTATTGGAAATAATACATAATTGACGTTATAAATGAAAGGAATCTTTTAAAAATCTTGAAAAATATTGAATATTACTCAGATTCTATTGAAAATAATACATACTTGAAGTCATACATGCAAGGAATCTTGGAAAATTCCAGGAAAAAATGGAATGAATAGTGATTTTTTTGGAAATAATACATATTTGAAGTTATAAATGAAAGGAATCTTGGAAAAATCTTGAAAAATTTTGAATATTACTCAGATTCTATTGAAAATAATACATACTTGAAGTCATACATGCAAGGAATCTTGGAAAATTCCAGGAAAAAATGGAATGAATAGTGATTTTTTTGGAAATAATACATAATTGAAGTTATAAATGAAAGGAATCTTGGAAAAATCTTGAAAAATATTGAATATTACTCAGATTCTATTGAAAATAATACATACTTGAAGTCATACATGCAAGGAATCTTGGAAAATTCCAGGAAAAAATGGAATGAATAGTGATTTTTTTGGAAATAATACATAATTGAAGTTATAAATGCAAGGAATCATGGAAAATTCCAGAATAATATTGAATTATACGAAGATTCTATTGATAATAATACATATTTTAGGTTATAAGCTCAAGGAACTTTGGTTTATTCCAGATAAAAATGGAATTAATTGTAATTTTATAGGATATGATACATATTTAAGGTTATAAATGAAAGGAATCTTGGAAAAATCTTGAAAAATATTGAATATTACTCAGATTCTATTGAAAATAATACATACTTGAAGTCATACATGCAAGGAATCTTGGAAAATTCCAGGAAAAAATGGAATGAATTGTGATTTTTTTGGAAATAATACATATTTGAAGTTATAAATGAAAGGAATCTTGGAAAAATCTTGAAAAATATTGAATTTTACTCAGATTCTATTGGAAATAATACATAATTGAAGTTATAAATGAAAGGAATCTTTTAAAAATCTTGAAAAATATTGAATATTACTCAGATTCTATTGAAAATAATACATACTTGAAGTCATACATGCAAGGAATCTTGGAAAATTCCAGGAAAAAATGGAATGAATTGTGATTTTTTTGGAAATAATACATATTTGAAGTTATAAATGAAAGGAATCTTGGAAAAATCTTGAAAAATATTGAATTTTACTCAGATTCTATTGGAAATAATACATAATTGAAGTTATAAATGAAAGGAATCTTTTAAAAATCTTGAAAAATATTGAATATTACTCAGATTCTATTGAAAATAATACATACTTGAAGTCATACATGCAAGGAATCTTGGAAAATTCCAGGAAAAAATGGAATGAATAGTGATTTTTTTGGAAATAATACATAATTGAAGTTATAAATGCAAGGAATCATGGAAAATTCCAGAATAATATTGAATTATACGAAGATTCTATTGATAATAATACATATTTTAGGTTATAAGCTCAAGGAACTTTGGTTAATTCCAGATAAAAATGGAATTAATTGTAATTTTATAGGATATGATACATATTTAAGGTTATAAATGAAAGGAATCTTGGAAAAATCTTGAAAAATATTGAATATTACTCAGATTCTATTGAAAATAATACATACATGAAGTCATACATGCAAGGAATCTTGGAAAATTCCAGGAAAAAATGGAATGAATTGTGATTTTTTTGGAAATAATACATATTTGAAGTTATAAATGAAAGGAATCTTAGAAAAATCTTGAAAAATATTGAATTTTACTCAGATTCTATTGGAAATAATACATAATTGACGTTATAAATGAAAGGAATCTTGGAAAAATCTTGAAAAATATTGAATATTACTCAGATTCTATTGAAAATAATACATACTTGAAGTCATACATGCAAGGAATCTTGGAAAATTCCAGGAAAAAATGGAATGAATAGTGATTTTTTTGGAAATAATACATATTTGAAGTTATAAATGAAAGGAATCTTGGAAAAATCTTGAAAAATATTGAATTTTACTCAGATGCTATTGGAAATAATACATAATTGAATTTATAAATGAAAGGAATCTTTTAAAAATCTTGAAAAATATTGAATATTACTCAGATTCTATTGAAAATAATACATACTTGAAGTCATACATGCAAGGAATCTTGGAAAATTCCAGGAAAAAATGGAATGAATAGTGATTTTTTTGGAAATAATACATATTTGAAGTTATAAATGAAAGGAATCTTGGAAAAATCTTGAAAAATTTTGAATATTACTCAGATTCTATTGAAAATAATACATACTTGAAGTCATACATGCAAGGAATCTTGGAAAATTCCAGGAAAAAATGGAATGAATAGTGATTTTTTTGGAAATAATACATAATTGAAGTTATAAATGAAAGGAATCTTGGAAAAATCTTGAAAAATATTGAATATTACTCAGATTCTATTGAAAATAATACATACTTGAAGTCATACATGCAAGGAATCTTGGAAAATTCCAGGAAAAAATGGAATGAATAGTGATTTTTTTGGAAATAATACATAATTGAAGTTATAAATGCAAGGAATCTTGGAAAAATCTTGAAAAATATTGAATATTACTCAGATTCTATTGAAAATAATACATACTTGAAGTCATACATGCAAGGAATCTTGGAAAATTCCAGGAAAAAATGGAATGAATAGTGATTTTTTTGGAAATAATACATAATTGAAGTTATAAATGCAAGGAATCATGGAAAATTCCAGAATAATATTGAATTATACGAAGATTCTATTGATAATAATACATATTTTAGGTTATAAGCTCAAGGAACTTTGGTTTATTCCAGATAAAAATGGAATTAATTGTAATTTTATAGGATATGATACATATTTAAGGTTATAAATGAAAGGAATCTTGGAAAAATCTTGAAAAATATTGAATATTACTCAGATTCTATTGAAAATAATACATACTTGAAGTCATACATGCAAGGAATCTTGGAAAATTCCAGGAAAAAATGGAATGAATAGTGATTTTTTTGGAAATAATACATAATTGAAGTTATAAATGCAAGGAATCATGGAAAATTAAAGAATAATATTGAATTATACGAAGATTCTATTGATAATAATACATATTTTAGGTTATAAGCTCAAGGAACTTTGGTTTATTCCAGATAAAAATGGAATTAATTGTAATTTTATAGGATATGATACATATTTAAGGTTATAAATGAAAGGAATCTTGGAAAAATCTTGAAAAATATTGAATATTACTCAGATTCTATTGAAAATAATACATACTTGAAGTCATACATGCAAGGAATCTTGGAAAATTCCAGGAAAAAATGGAATGAATTGTGATTTTTTTGGAAATAATACATATTTGAAGTTATAAATGAAAGGAATCTTGGAAAAATCTTGAAAAATATTGAATTTTACTCAGATTCTATTGGAAATAATACATAATTGAAGTTATAAATGAAAGGAATCTTTTAAAAATCTTGAAAAATATTGAATATTACTCAGATTCTATTGAAAATAATACATACTTGAAGTCATACATGCAAGGAATCTTGGAAAATTCCAGGAAAAAATGGAATGAATTGTGATTTTTTTGGAAATAATACATATTTGAAGTTATAAATGAAAGGAATCTTGGAAAAATCTTGAAAAATATTGAATTTTACTCAGATTCTATTGGAAATAATACATAATTGAAGTTATAAATGAAAGGAATCTTTTAAAAATCTTGAAAAATATTGAATATTACTCAGATTCTATTGAAAATAATACATACTTGAAGTCATACATGCAAGGAATCTTGGAAAATTCCAGGAAAAAATGGAATGAATAGTGATTTTTTTGGAAATAATACATAATTGAAGTTATAAATGCAAGGAATCATGGAAAATTCCAGAATAATATTGAATTATACGAAGATTCTATTGATAATAATACATATTTTAGGTTATAAGCTCAAGGAACTTTGGTTAATTCCAGATAAAAATGGAATTAATTGTAATTTTATAGGATATGATACATATTTAAGGTTATAAATGAAAGGAATCTTGGAAAAATCTTGAAAAATATTGAATTTTACTCAGATGCTATTGGAAATAATACATAATTGAATTTATAAATGAAAGGAATCTTTTAAAAATCTTGAAAAATATTGAATATTACTCAGATTCTATTGAAAATAATACATACTTGAAGTCATACATGCAAGGAATCTTGGAAAATTCCAGGAAAAAATGGAATGAATAGTGATTTTTTTGGAAATAATACATATTTGAAGTTATAAATGAAAGGAATCTTGGAAAAATCTTGAAAAATATTGAATTTTACTCAGATTCTATTGGAAATAATACATAATTGAAGTTATAAATGAAAGGAATCTTTTAAAAATCTTGAAAAATATTGAATTTTACTCAGATTCTATTGGAAATAATACATAATTGAAGTTATAAATGAAAGGAATCTTTTAAAAATCTTGAAAAATATTGAATATTACTCAGATTCTATTGAAAATAATACATACTTGAAGTCATACATGCAAGGAATCTTGGAAAATTCCAGGAAAAAATGGAATGAATAGTGATTTTTTTGGAAATAATACATATTTGAAGTTATAAATGAAAGGAATCTTGGAAAAATCTTGAAAAATATTGAATATTACTCAGATTCTATTGAAAATAATACATACTTGAAGTCATACATGCAAGGAATCTTGGAAAATTCCAGGAAAAAATGGAATGAATAGTGATTTTTTTGGAAATAATACATAATTGAAGTTATAAATGAAAGGAATCTTGGAAAAATCTTGAAAAATATTGAATATTACTCAGATTCTATTGAAAATAATACATACTTGAAGTCATACATGCAAGGAATCTTGGAAAATTCCAGGAAAAAATGGAATGAATAGTGATTTTTTTGGAAATAATACATAATTGAAGTTATAAAAGCAATTAATCATTGATAATTCCAGAAAAATATTGAATTATACGAAGATTCTATTGATAATAATACATATTTTAGGTCATAAGCTCAAGGAACCTTGGAAAATTAGAGAAAAAAATGGAATTAATTGTAATTTTATAGGATATGAAACATATTTAAGGTTATAAATTAAAGGAATCTTGTAAAAATCTTGAAAAATATTAAATTTTACGCAGATTCTATTGGATATAATACAAAATTGAAGTTATATATGCAAGGAATCTTGGAAAATTCCAGGAAAAATTTGAATGAATAGTGACTTTTTTGGATAAAATACATATTTAAGGTTATAAATTAAATGAATCTTGGAAAATTCAAGAAAAAAAGGAATTATAGGTTACATTATATGATATAATACTTATTTAAGGGTATAAATGCAAGGAATTTTGGAAAAATCTAGAAAAATATTGAATTTTACAAAGATTTTTTGGGAAAAAATATATATTTGAAGTTATAAATGAAAGGAATCTTGAAAAATATTGAATTTTACTCAGATTCTATTGGAAATAATACATGATTGAAGTTATAAATGAAAGGAATCTTTTAAAAATCTTGAAAAATATTGAATATTACTCAGATTCTATTGAAAATAATACATACTTGAAGTCATACATGCAAGGAATCTTGGAAAATTCCAGGAAAAAATGGAATGAATAGTGATTTTTTTGGAAATAATACATATTTGAAGTTATAAATGAAAGGAATCTTGGAAAAATCTTGAAAAATATTAAATTTTACGCAGATTCTATTGAATATAATACATATTTGAAGTTTAAAATGCAAGGAATCATGGAAAATTCCAGAATTATATTGAATTATACGAAGATTCTATTGATAATAATACATATTTTAGGTCATAAGCTCAAGGAACCTTGGAAAATTCCAGAAAAAAATGGAATTAATTGTAATTTTATAGGATATGAAACATATTTAAGGTTATAAATGAAAGGAATCTTGGAAAAATCTTGAAAAATATTGAATATTACTCAGATTCTATTGAAAATAATACATACTTGAAGTCATACATGCAAGGAATCTTGGAAAATTCCAGGAAAAAATGGAATGAATTGTGATTTTTTTGGAAATAATACATATTTGAAGTTATAAATGAAAGGAATCTTGGAAAAATCTTGAAAAATATTGAATTTTACTCAGATTCTATTGGAAATAATACATAATTGAAGTTATAAATGAAAGGAATCTTTTAAAAATCTTGAAAAATATTGAATTTTACTCAGATTCTATTGGAAATAATACATAATTGAAGTTATAAATGAAAGGAATCTTTTAAAAATCTTGAAAAATATTGAATATTACTCAGATTCTATTGAAAATAATACATACTTGAAGTCATACATGCAAGGAATCTTGGAAAATTCCAGGAAAAAATGGAATGAATAGTGATTTTTTTGGAAATAATACATATTTGAAGTTATAAATGAAAGGAATCTTGGAAAAATCTTGAAAAATATTGAATATTACTCAGATTCTATTGAAAATAATACATACTTGAAGTCATACATGCAAGGAATCTTGGAAAATTCCAGGAAAAAATGGAATGAATAGTGATTTTTTTGGAAATAATACATAATTGAAGTTATAAATGAAAGGAATCTTGGAAAAATCTTGAAAAATATTGAATATTACTCAGATTCTATTGAAAATAATACATACTTGAAGTCATACATGCAAGGAATCTTGGAAAATTCCAGGAAAAAATGGAATGAATAGTGATTTTTTTGGAAATAATACATAATTGAAGTTATAAAAGCAATTAATCATTGATAATTCCAGAAAAATATTGAATTATACGAAGATTCTATTGATAATAATACATATTTTAGGTCATAAGCTCAAGGAACCTTGGAAAATTAGAGAAAAAAATGGAATTAATTGTAATTTTATAGGATATGAAACATATTTAAGGTTATAAATTAAAGGAATCTTGTAAAAATCTTGAAAAATATTAAATTTTACGCAGATTCTATTGGATATAATACAAAATTGAAGTTATATATGCAAGGAATCTTGGAAAATTCCAGGAAAAATTTGAATGAATAGTGACTTTTTTGGATAAAATACATATTTAAGGTTATAAATTAAATGAATCTTGGAAAATTCAAGAAAAAAAGGAATTATAGGTTACATTATATGATATAATACTTATTTAAGGGTATAAATGCAAGGAATTTTGGAAAAATCTAGAAAAATATTGAATTTTACAAAGATTTTTTGGGAAAAAATATATATTTGAAGTTATAAATGAAAGGAATCTTGAAAAATATTGAATTTTACTCAGATTCTATTGGAAATAATACATGATTGAAGTTATAAATGAAAGGAATCTTTTAAAAATCTTGAAAAATATTGAATATTACTCAGATTCTATTGAAAATAATACATACTTGAAGTCATACATGCAAGGAATCTTGGAAAATTCCAGGAAAAAATTTAATGAATTGTGATTTTTTTGGAAATAATACATATTTGAAGTTATAAATGAAAGGAATCTTAGAAAAATCTTGAAAAATATTGAATTTTACTCAGATTCTATTGGAAATAATACATAATTGACGTTATAAATGAAAGGAATCTTGGAAAAATCTTGAAAAATATTGAATATTACTCAGATTCTATTGAAAATAATACATACTTGAAGTCATACATGCAAGGAATCTTGGAAAATTCCAGGAAAAAATGGAATGAATAGTGATTTTTTTGGAAATAATACATATTTGAAGTTATAAATGAAAGGAATCTTGGAAAAATCTTGAAAAATATTGAATTTTACTCAGATGCTATTGGAAATAATACATAATTGAATTTATAAATGAAAGGAATCTTTTAAAAATCTTGAAAAATATTGAATATTACTAAGATTCTATTGAAAATAATACATACTTGAAGTCATACATGCAAGGAATCTTGGAAAATTCCAGGAAAAAATGGAATGAATAGTGATTTTTTTGGAAATAATACATATTTGAAGTTATAAATGAAAGGAATCTTGGAAAAATCTTGAAAAATTTTGAATATTACTCAGATTCTATTGAAAATAATACATACTTGAAGTCATACATGCAAGGAATCTTGGAAAATTCCAGGAAAAAATGGAATGAATAGTGATTTTTTTGGAAATAATACATAATTGAAGTTATAAATGAAAGGAATCTTGGAAAAATCTTGAAAAATATTGAATATTACTCAGATTCTATTGAAAATAATACATACTTGAAGTCATACATGCAAGGAATCTTGGAAAATTCCAGGAAAAAATGGAATGAATAGTGATTTTTTTGGAAATAATACATAATTGAAGTTATAAATGCAAGGAATCATGGAAAATTCCAGAATAATATTGAATTATACGAAGATTCTATTGATAATAATACATATTTTAGGTTATAAGCTCAAGGAACTTTGGTTTATTCCAGATAAAAATGGAATTAATTGTAATTTTATAGGATATGATACATATTTAAGGTTATAAATGAAAGGAATCTTGGAAAAATCTTGAAAAATATTGAATATTACTCAGATTCTATTGAAAATAATACATACTTGAAGTCATACATGCAAGGAATCTTGGAAAATTCCAGGAAAAAATGGAATGAATTGTGATTTTTTTGGAAATAATACATATTTGAAGTTATAAATGAAAGGAATCTTGGAAAAATCTTGAAAAATATTGAATTTTACTCAGATTCTATTGGAAATAATACATAATTGAAGTTATAAATGAAAGGAATCTTTTAAAAATCTTGAAAAATATTGAATATTACTCAGATTCTATTGAAAATAATACATACTTGAAGTCATACATGCAAGGAATCTTGGAAAATTCCAGGAAAAAATGGAATGAATTGTGATTTTTTTGGAAATAATACATATTTGAAGTTATAAATGAAAGGAATCTTGGAAAAATCTTGAAAAATATTGAATTTTACTCAGATTCTATTGGAAATAATACATAATTGAAGTTATAAATGAAAGGAATCTTTTAAAAATCTTGAAAAATATTGAATATTACTCAGATTCTATTGAAAATAATACATACTTGAAGTCATACATGCAAGGAATCTTGGAAAATTCCAGGAAAAAATGGAATGAATAGTGATTTTTTTGGAAATAATACATAATTGAAGTTATAAATGCAAGGAATCATGGAAAATTCCAGAATAATATTGAATTATACGAAGATTCTATTGATAATAATACATATTTTAGGTTATAAGCTCAAGGAACTTTGGTTAATTCCAGATAAAAATGGAATTAATTGTAATTTTATAGGATATGATACATATTTAAGGTTATAAATGAAAGGAATCTTGGAAAAATCTTGAAAAATATTGAATATTACTCAGATTCTATTGAAAATAATACATACATGAAGTCATACATGCAAGGAATCTTGGAAAATTCCAGGAAAAAATGGAATGAATTGTGATTTTTTTGGAAATAATACATATTTGAAGTTATAAATGAAAGGAATCTTAGAAAAATCTTGAAAAATATTGAATTTTACTCAGATTCTATTGGAAATAATACATAATTGACGTTATAAATGAAAGGAATCTTGGAAAAATCTTGAAAAATATTGAATATTACTCAGATTCTATTGAAAATAATACATACTTGAAGTCATACATGCAAGGAATCTTGGAAAATTCCAGGAAAAAATGGAATGAATAGTGATTTTTTTGGAAATAATACATATTTGAAGTTATAAATGAAAGGAATCTTGGAAAAATCTTGAAAAATATTGAATTTTACTCAGATGCTATTGGAAATAATACATAATTGAATTTATAAATGAAAGGAATCTTTTAAAAATCTTGAAAAATATTGAATATTACTCAGATTCTATTGAAAATAATACATACTTGAAGTCATACATGCAAGGAATCTTGGAAAATTCCAGGAAAAAATGGAATGAATAGTGATTTTTTTGGAAATAATACATATTTGAAGTTATAAATGAAAGGAATCTTGGAAAAATCTTGAAAAATATTGAATTTTACTCAGATTCTATTGGAAATAATACATAATTGAAGTTATAAATGAAAGGAATCTTTTAAAAATCTTGAAAAATATTGAATATTACTCAGATTCTATTGAAAATAATACATACTTGAAGTCATACATGCAAGGAATCTTGGAAAATTCCAGGAAAAAATGGAATGAATAGTGATTTTTTTGGAAATAATACATAATTGAAGTTATAAATGCAAGGAATCATGGAAAATTCCAGAATAATATTGAATTATACGAAGATTCTATTGATAATAATACATATTTTAGGTTATAAGCTCAAGGAACTTTGGTTAATTCCAGATAAAAATGGAATTAATTGTAATTTTATAGGATATGATACATATTTAAGGTTATAAATGAAAGGAATCTTGGAAAAATCTTGAAAAATATTGAATATTACTCAGATTCTATTGAAAATAATACATACATGAAGTCATACATGCAAGGAATCTTGGAAAATTCCAGGAAAAAATGGAATGAATTGTGATTTTTTTGGAAATAATACATATTTGAAGTTATAAATGAAAGGAATCTTAGAAAAATCTTGAAAAATATTGAATTTTACTCAGATTCTATTGGAAATAATACATAATTGACGTTATAAATGAAAGGAATCTTGGAAAAATCTTGAAAAATATTGAATATTACTCAGATTCTATTGAAAATAATACATACTTGAAGTCATACATGCAAGGAATCTTGGAAAATTCCAGGAAAAAATGGAATGAATAGTGATTTTTTTGGAAATAATACATATTTGAAGTTATAAATGAAAGGAATCTTGGAAAAATCTTGAAAAATATTGAATTTTACTCAGATGCTATTGGAAATAATACATAATTGAATTTATAAATGAAAGGAATCTTTTAAAAATCTTGAAAAATATTGAATATTACTCAGATTCTATTGAAAATAATACATACTTGAAGTCATACATGCAAGGAATCTTGGAAAATTCCAGGAAAAAATGGAATGAATAGTGATTTTTTTGGAAATAATACATATTTGAAGTTATAAATGAAAGGAATCTTGGAAAAATCTTGAAAAATTTTGAATATTACTCAGATTCTATTGAAAATAATACATACTTGAAGTCATACATGCAAGGAATCTTGGAAAATTCCAGGAAAAAATGGAATGAATAGTGATTTTTTTGGAAATAATACATAATTGAAGTTATAAATGAAAGGAATCTTGGAAAAATCTTGAAAAATATTGAATATTACTCAGATTCTATTGAAAATAATACATACTTGAAGTCATACATGCAAGGAATCTTGGAAAATTCCAGGAAAAAATGGAATGAATAGTGATTTTTTTGGAAATAATACATAATTGAAGTTATAAATGCAAGGAATCATGGAAAATTCCAGAATAATATTGAATTATACGAAGATTCTATTGATAATAATACATATTTTAGGTTATAAGCTCAAGGAACTTTGGTTTATTCCAGATAAAAATGGAATTAATTGTAATTTTATAGGATATGATACATATTTAAGGTTATAAATGAAAGGAATCTTGGAAAAATCTTGAAAAATATTGAATATTACTCAGATTCTATTGAAAATAATACATACTTGAAGTCATACATGCAAGGAATCTTGGAAAATTCCAGGAAAAAATGGAATGAATTGTGATTTTTTTGGAAATAATACATATTTGAAGTTATAAATGAAAGGAATCTTGGAAAAATCTTGAAAAATATTGAATTTTACTCAGATTCTATTGGAAATAATACATAATTGAAGTTATAAATGAAAGGAATCTTTTAAAAATCTTGAAAAATATTGAATATTACTCAGATTCTATTGAAAATAATACATACTTGAAGTCATACATGCAAGGAATCTTGGAAAATTCCAGGAAAAAATGGAATGAATTGTGATTTTTTTGGAAATAATACATATTTGAAGTTATAAATGAAAGGAATCTTGGAAAAATCTTGAAAAATATTGAATTTTACTCAGATTCTATTGGAAATAATACATAATTGAAGTTATAAATGAAAGGAATCTTTTAAAAATCTTGAAAAATATTGAATATTACTCAGATTCTATTGAAAATAATACATACTTGAAGTCATACATGCAAGGAATCTTGGAAAATTCCAGGAAAAAATGGAATGAATAGTGATTTTTTTGGAAATAATACATAATTGAAGTTATAAATGCAAGGAATCATGGAAAAATCTTGAAAAATTTTGAATATTACTCAGATTCTATTGAAAATAATACATACTTGAAGTCATACATGCAAGGAATCTTGGAAAATTCCAGGAAAAAATGGAATGAATAGTGATTTTTTTGGAAATAATACATAATTGAAGTTATAAATGAAAGGAATCTTGGAAAAATCTTGAAAAATATTGAATATTACTCAGATTCTATTGAAAATAATACATACTTGAAGTCATACATGCAAGGAATCTTGGAAAATTCCAGGAAAAAATGGAATGAATAGTGATTTTTTTGGAAATAATACATAATTGAAGTTATAAATGCAAGGAATCATGGAAAATTCCAGAATAATATTGAATTATACGAAGATTCTATTGATAATAATACATATTTTAGGTTATAAGCTCAAGGAACTTTGGTTTATTCCAGATAAAAATGGAATTAATTGTAATTTTATAGGATATGATACATATTTAAGGTTATAAATGAAAGGAATCTTGGAAAAATCTTGAAAAATATTGAATATTACTCAGATTCTATTGAAAATAATACATACTTGAAGTCATACATGCAAGGAATCTTGGAAAATTCCAGGAAAAAATGGAATGAATTGTGATTTTTTTGGAAATAATACATATTTGAAGTTATAAATGAAAGGAATCTTGGAAAAATCTTGAAAAATATTGAATTTTACTCAGATTCTATTGGAAATAATACATAATTGAAGTTATAAATGAAAGGAATCTTTTAAAAATCTTGAAAAATATTGAATATTACTCAGATTCTATTGAAAATAATACATACTTGAAGTCATACATGCAAGGAATCTTGGAAAATTCCAGGAAAAAATGGAATGAATTGTGATTTTTTTGGAAATAATACATATTTGAAGTTATAAATGAAAGGAATCTTGGAAAAATCTTGAAAAATATTGAATTTTACTCAGATTCTATTGGAAATAATACATAATTGAAGTTATAAATGAAAGGAATCTTTTAAAAATCTTGAAAAATATTGAATATTACTCAGATTCTATTGAAAATAATACATACTTGAAGTCATACATGCAAGGAATCTTGGAAAATTCCAGGAAAAAATGGAATGAATAGTGATTTTTTTGGAAATAATACATAATTGAAGTTATAAATGCAAGGAATCATGGAAAATTCCAGAATAATATTGAATTATACGAAGATTCTATTGATAATAATACATATTTTAGGTTATAAGCTCAAGGAACTTTGGTTAATTCCAGATAAAAATGGAATTAATTGTAATTTTATAGGATATGATACATATTTAAGGTTATAAATGAAAGGAATCTTGGAAAAATCTTGAAAAATATTGAATATTACTCAGATTCTATTGAAAATAATACATACATGAAGTCATACATGCAAGGAATCTTGGAAAATTCCAGGAAAAAATGGAATGAATTGTGATTTTTTTGGAAATAATACATATTTGAAGTTATAAATGAAAGGAATCTTAGAAAAATCTTGAAAAATATTGAATTTTACTCAGATTCTATTGGAAATAATACATAATTGACGTTATAAATGAAAGGAATCTTGGAAAAATCTTGAAAAATATTGAATATTACTCAGATTCTATTGAAAATAATACATACTTGAAGTCATACATGCAAGGAATCTTGGAAAATTCCAGGAAAAAATGGAATGAATAGTGATTTTTTTGGAAATAATACATATTTGAAGTTATAAATGAAAGGAATCTTGGAAAAATCTTGAAAAATATTGAATTTTACTCAGATGCTATTGGAAATAATACATAATTGAATTTATAAATGAAAGGAATCTTTTAAAAATCTTGAAAAATATTGAATATTACTCAGATTCTATTGAAAATAATACATACTTGAAGTCATACATGCAAGGAATCTTGGAAAATTCCAGGAAAAAATGGAATGAATAGTGATTTTTTTGGAAATAATACATATTTGAAGTTATAAATGAAAGGAATCTTGGAAAAATCTTGAAAAATATTGAATTTTACTCAGATTCTATTGGAAATAATACATAATTGAAGTTATAAATGAAAGGAATCTTTTAAAAATCTTGAAAAATATTGAATATTACTCAGATTCTATTGAAAATAATACATACTTGAAGTCATACATGCAAGGAATCTTGGAAAATTCCAGGAAAAAATGGAATGAATAGTGATTTTTTTGGAAATAATACATAATTGAAGTTATAAATGCAAGGAATCATGGAAAATTCCAGAATAATATTGAATTATACGAAGATTCTATTGATAATAATACATATTTTAGGTTATAAGCTCAAGGAACTTTGGTTAATTCCATATAAAAATGGAATTAATTGTAATTTTATAGGATATGATACATATTTAAGGTTATAAATGAAAGGAATCTTGGAAAAATCTTGAAAAATATTGAATATTACTCAGATTCTATTGAAAATAATACATACATGAAGTCATACATGCAAGGAATCTTGGAAAATTCAGGAAAAAATGGAATGAATTGTGATTTTTTTGGAAATAATACATATTTGAAGTTATAAATGAAAGGAATCTTAGAAAAATCTTGAAAAATATTGAATTTTACTCAGATTCTATTGGAAATAATACATAATTGACGTTATAAATGAAAGGAATCTTGGAAAAATCTTGAAAAATATTGAATATTACTCAGATTCTATTGAAAATAATACATACTTGAAGTCATACATGCAAGGAATCTTGGAAAATTCCAGGAAAAAATGGAATGAATAGTGATTTTTTTGGAAATAATACATATTTGAAGTTATAAATGAAAGGAATCTTGGAAAAATCTTGAAAAATATTGAATTTTACTCAGATGCTATTGGAAATAATACATAATTGAATTTATAAATGAAAGGAATCTTTTAAAAATCTTGAAAAATATTGAATATTACTCAGATTCTATTGAAAATAATACATACTTGAAGTCATACATGCAAGGAATCTTGGAAAATTCCAGGAAAAAATGGAATGAATAGTGATTTTTTTGGAAATAATACATATTTGAAGTTATAAATGAAAGGAATCTTGGAAAAATCTTGAAAAATTTTGAATATTACTCAGATTCTATTGAAAATAATACATACTTGAAGTCATACATGCAAGGAATCTTGGAAAATTCCAGGAAAAAATGGAATGAATAGTGATTTTTTTGGAAATAATACATAATTGAAGTTATAAATGAAAGGAATCTTGGAAAAATCTTGAAAAATATTGAATATTACTCAGATTCTATTGAAAATAATACATACTTGAAGTCATACATGCAAGGAATCTTGGAAAATTCCAGGAAAAAATGGAATGAATAGTGATTTTTTTGGAAATAATACATAATTGAAGTTATAAATGCAAGGAATCATGGAAAATTCCAGAATAATATTGAATTATACGAAGATTCTATTGATAATAATACATATTTTAGGTTATAAGCTCAAGGAACTTTGGTTTATTCCAGATAAAAATGGAATTAATTGTAATTTTATAGGATATGATACATATTTAAGGTTATAAATGAAAGGAATCTTGGAAAAATCTTGAAAAATATTGAATATTACTCAGATTCTATTGAAAATAATACATACTTGAAGTCATACATGCAAGGAATCTTGGAAAATTCCAGGAAAAAATGGAATGAATTGTGATTTTTTTGGAAATAATACATATTTGAAGTTATAAATGAAAGGAATCTTGGAAAAATCTTGAAAAATATTGAATTTTACTCAGATTCTATTGGAAATAATACATAATTGAAGTTATAAATGAAAGGAATCTTTTAAAAATCTTGAAAAATATTGAATATTACTCAGATTCTATTGAAAATAATACATACTTGAAGTCATACATGCAAGGAATCTTGGAAAATTCCAGGAAAAAATGGAATGAATTGTGATTTTTTTGGAAATAATACATATTTGAAGTTATAAATGAAAGGAATCTTGGAAAAATCTTGAAAAATATTGAATTTTACTCAGATTCTATTGGAAATAATACATAATTGAAGTTATAAATGAAAGGAATCTTTTAAAAAATCTTTGAAAAATATTGAATATTACTCAGATTCTATTGAAAATAATACATACTTGAAGTCATACATGCAAGGAATCTTGGGAAAATTCCAGGAAAAAATGGAATGAATAGTGATTTTTTTGGAAATAATACATATTTGAAGTTATAAATGAAAGGAATCTTGGAAAAATCTTGAAAAATATTGAATATTACTCAGATTCTATTGAAAATAATACATACTTGAAGTCATACATGCAAGGAATCTTGGAAAATTCCAGGAAAAAATGGAATGAATAGTGATTTTTTTGGAAATAATACATAATTGAAGTTATAAATGAAAGGAATCTTGGAAAAATCTTGAAAAATATTGAATATTACTCAGATTCTATTGAAAATAATACATACTTGAAGTCATACATGCAAGGAATCTTGGAAAATTCCAGGAAAAAATGGAATGAATAGTGATTTTTTTGGAATAATACATAATTGAAGTTATAAATGCAAGGAATCATGGAAAATTCCAGAATAATATTGAATTATACGAAGATTCTATTGATAATAATACATATTTTAGGTTATAAGCTCAAGGAACTTTGGAAAATTCCAGAAAAAAATGGAATTAATTGTAATTTTATAGGATATGATACATATTTAAGGTTATAAATGAAAGGAATCTTGGAAAAAATCTTGAAAAATATTGAATTTTACGCAGATTCTATTGGATATATGACATATTTAAAGTTATAAATGCAATTAATCATTGATAATTCCAGAATTATATTGAATTATAAGAAGATTCTATTGATAATAATACATATTTTAGGTCATATCTCAAGGAACCTTGGAAAATTCCAGAAAAAAATGGAATTAATTGTAATTTTATAGGATATGATACATATTTAAGGTTATAAATGAAAGGAATCTTGGAAAAATCTTGAAAAATATTGAATTTTACGCAGATTCTATTGGATTATAATACATATTTAAAGTTATAAAAGCAATTAATCATTGATAATTCCAGAAAAATATTGAATTATACGAAGATTCTATTGATAATAATACATATTTTAGGTCATAAGCTCAAGGAACCTTGGAAAATTAGAGAAAAAAATGGAATTAATTGTAATTTTATAGGATATGAAACATATTTAAGGTTATAAATTAAAGGAATCTTGTAAAAATCTTGAAAAATATTAAATTTTACGCAGATTCTATTGGATATAATACAAAATTGAAGTTATATATGCAAGGAATCTTTGAAAATTCCAGGAAAAATTTGAATGAATAGTGACTTTTTGGATAAAATACATATTTAAGGTTATAAATTAAATGAATCTTGGAAAATTCAAGAAAAAAAGGAATTATAGGTTACATTATATGATATAATACTTATTTAAGGGTATAAATGCAAGGAATTTTGGAAAAATCTAGAAAATATTGAATTTTACAAAGATTTTTTGGGAAAAATATATATTTGAAGTTATAAATGAAAGGAATCTTGAAAATATTGAATTTACTCAGATTCTATTGGAAATAATACATGATTGAAGTTATAAATGAAAGGAATCTTTTAAAAATCTTGAAAAATATTGAATATTACTCAGATTCTATTGAAAATAATACATACTTGAAGTCATACATGCAAGGAATCTTGGAAAATTCCAGGAAAAAATGGAATGAATAGTGATTTTTTTGGAAATAATACATATTTGAAGTTATAAATGAATGGAATCTTGGAAAATCTTGAAAAATATTGAATATTACTCAGATTCTATTGAAAATAATACATACTTGAAGTCATACATGCAAGGAATCTTGGAAAATTCCAGGAAAAATGGAATGAATAGTGATTTTTTTGGAAATAATACATAATTGAAGTTATAAATGCAAGGAATCATGGAAAATTCCAGAATAATATTGAATTATACGAAGATTCTATTGATAATAATACATATTTTAGGTTATAAGCTCAAGGAACTTTTGGTTAATTCCAGATAAAAATGGAATTAATTGTAATTTTATAGGATATGATACATATTTAAGGTTATAAATGAAAGGAATCTTGGAAAAATCTTGAAAAATATTGAATATTACTCAGATTCTATTGAAAATAATACATACTTGAAGTCATACATGCAAGGAATCTTGGAAAATTCCAGGAAAAAATGGAATGAATTGTGATTTTTTTGAAAATAATACATATTTGAAGTTATAAATGAAAGGAATCTTAGAAAAATCTTGAAAAATATTGAATTTTAACTCAGATTCTATTGGAAATAATACATAATTGACGTTATAAATGAAAGGAATCTTGGAAAAATCTGAAAAATATTGAATATTACTCAGATTCTATTGAAAATAATACATACTTGAAGTCATACATGCAAGGAATCTTGGAAAATTCCAGGAAAAAATGGAATGAATAGTGATTTTTTTGGAAATAATACATATTTGAAGTTATAAATGAAAGGAATCTTGGAAAAATCTTGAAAAATATTGAATTTTACTCAGATGCTATTGGAAATAATACATAATTGAATTTATAAATGAAAGGAATCTTTTAAAAATCTTGAAAAATATTGAATATTACTAAGATTCTATTGAAAATAATACATACTTGAAGTCATACATGCAAGAATCTTGGAAAATTCCAGGAAAAATGGAATGATAGTGATTTTTTGGAAATAATACATATTTGAAAGTTATAAATGAAAGGAATCTTGGAAAAATCTTGAAAAATTTTGAATATTACTCAGATTCTATTGAAAATAATACATACTTGAAGTCATACATGCAAGGAATCTTGGAAAAATTCCAGGAAAAAATGGAATGAATAGTGATTTTTTTGGAAATAATACATAATTGAAGTTATAAATGAAAGGAATCTTGGAAAAATCTTGAAAAATATTGAATATTACTCAGATTCTAATTGAAAATAATACATACTTGAAGTCATACATGCAAGGAATCTTGGAAAATTCCAGGAAAAAAATGGAATGAATAGTGATTTTTTTGGAAAATAATACATAATTGAAGTTATAAATGCAAGGAATCATGGAAAATTCCAGAATAATATTGAATTATACGAAGATTCTATTGATAATAATACATATTTTAGGTTATAAGCTCAAGGAACTTTGGTTTATTCCAGATAAAAATGGAATTAATTGTAATTTTATAGGATATGATACATATTTAAGGTTATAAATGAAAGGAATCTTGGAAAAATCTTGAAAAATATTGAATATTACTCAGATTCTATTGAAAATAATACATACTTGAAGTCATACATGCAAGGAATCTTGGAAAATTCCAGGAAAAAATGGAATGAATTGTGATTTTTTTGGAAATAATACATATTTGAAGTTATAAATGAAAGGAATCTTGGAAAAATCTTGAAAAATATTGAATTTTACTCAGATTCTATTGGAAATAATACATAATTGAAGTTATAAATGAAAGGAATCTTTTAAAAATCTTGAAAAATATTGAATATTACTCAGATTCTATTGAAAATAATACATACTTGAAGTCATACATGCAAGGAATCTTGGAAAATTCCAGGAAAAAATGGAATGAATAGTGATTTTTTTTTGAAATAATACATATTTGAAGTTATAAATGAAAGGAATCTTGGAAAAATCTTGAAAAATATTGAATATTACTCAGATTCTATTGAAAATAATACATACTTGAAGTCATACATGCAAGGAATCTTGGAAAATTCCAGGAAAAAATGGAATGAATAGTGATTTTTTTGGAAATAATACATAATTGAAGTTATAAATGAAAGGAATCTTGGAAAAATCTTGAAAAATATTGAATATTACTCAGATTCTATTGAAAATAATACATACTTGAAGTCCTACATGCAAGGAATCTTGGAAAATTCCAGGAAAAAATGGAATGAATAGTGATTTTTTGGAAATAATACATAATTGAAGTTATAAATGCAAGGAAATCATGGAAAATTCCAGAAATAATATTGAATTATACGAAGATTCTATTGATAATAATACATATTTTAGGTTATAAGCTCAAGGAACTTTGGTTTATTCCAGATAAAAATGGAATTAATTGTAATTTTATAGGATATGATACATATTTAAGGTTATAAATGAAAGGAATCTTGGAAAAATCTTGAAAAATATTGAATATTACTCAGATTCTATTGAAAATAATACATACTTGAAGTCATACATGCAAGGAATCTTGGAAAATTCCAGAAAAAATGGAATGAATTGTGATTTTTTTGGAAATAATACATATTTGAAGTTATAAATGAAAGGAATCTTGAAAAATCTTGAAAAATATTGAATTTTACTCAGATTCTATTGGAAATAATACATAATTGAAGTTATAAATGAAAGGAATCTTTTAAAAATCTTGAAAAATATTGAATATTACTCAGATTCTATTGAAAATAATACATACTTGAAGTCATACATGCAAGGAATCTTGGAAAATTCAGGAAAAAATGGAATGAATAGTGATTTTTTTGGAAATAATACATATTTGAAGTTATAAATGAAAGGAATCTTGGAAAAATCTTGAAAAATATTGAATATTACTCAGATTCTATTGAAAATAATACATACTTGAAGTCATACATGCAAGGAATCTTGGAAAATTCCAGGAAAAAATGGGAATGAATAGTGATTTTTTTGGAAATAATACATAATTGAAGTTATAAATGAAAGGAATCTTGGAAAAATCTTGAAAAATATTGATTAATTACTCAGATTCTATTGAAAATAATACATACTTGAAGTCATACATGCAAGGAATCTTGGAAAATTCAGGAAAAAATGGAATGAATAGTGATTTTTTGGAAATAATACATAATTGAAGTTATAAATGCAAAGGATTCATGGAAAATTCCAGAATAATATTGAATTATACGAAGATTCTATTGATAATAATACATATTTTAGGTCATAAGCTCAAGGAACCTTGGAAAATTCCAGAAAAAAATGGAATTAATTGTAATTTTATAGGATATGATACATATTTAAGGTTATAAATGAAAGGAATCTTGGAAAAATCTTGAAAAATATTGAATTTTACGCAGATTCTATTGGATATATACATATTTAAAGATATAAATGCAATTAATCATTGATAATTCCAGAAAAATATTGAATTATACGAAGATTCTATTGATAATAATACATATTTTAGGTCATAAGCTCAAGGAACCTTGGAAAATTCCAGAAAAAAAAATGGAATTAATTGTAATTTATAGGATATGAAACATATTTAAGGTTATAAATGAAAGGAATCTTGGAAAATCTTGAAAAATATTGAATTTTACGCAGATTCTATTGGATATAATACTTAATTGAAGTTATATATGCCAAAGGAATCTTGGAAAATTCCAGGAAAAATTTGAATGAATAGTGACTTTTTGGATAAAATACATATTTTAGGTCATAAGCTCAAGGAACCTTTGAAAATTCCAGAAAAAAATGAATTAATTTTTAATTTTATAGGATATGAAACATATTTAAGGTTATAAATGAAAGGAATTCTTGGAAAAATCTTTGAAAAATATTGAATTTTACGCAGATTCTATTGGATATAATACATATTTAAAGTTATAAAATGCAATTAATCATTGATAATTCCAGAAAAATATTGAATTATACGAAGATTCTATTGATAATAATACATATTTTAGGTCATAAGCTCAAGGAACCTTGGAAAATTCCAGAAAAAAATGGAATTAATTGTAATTTTATAGGATATGAAACATATTTAAGGTTATAAATGAAAGGAATCTTGGAAAAATCTTGAAAAATATTGAATTTTACGCAGATTCTATTGGATATAATACTTAATTGAAGTTATATATGCAAGGAATCTTGGAAAATTCCAGGAAAAATTTGAATGAATAGTGACTTTTTTGGATAAAATACATATTTAAGGTTATAAATTAAATGAATCTTGGAAAATTCAAGAAAAAAAGGAATTATAGGTTACATTATATGATATAATACTTATTTAAGGGTATAAATGCAAGGAATTTTGGAAAAATCTAGAAAAATATTGAATTTTACAAAGATTTTTTGGGAAAAAATATATATTTGAAGTTATAAATGAAAGGAATCTTGAAAAATATTGAATTTTACTCAGATTCTATTGGAAATAATACATAATTGAAGTTATAAATGAAAGGAATATTTTAAAAATCTTGAAAAATATTGAATTATTACTGAGATTCTATTGAAAATAATACATACTTGAAGTCATACATGCAAGGAATCTTGGAAAATTCCAGGAAAAAATGGAATGAATAGTGATTTTTTTGGAAATAATACATATTTGAAGTTATAAATGAAAGGAATCTTGGAAAAATCTTGAAAAATATTGAATATTACTCAGATTCTATTGAAAATAATACATACTTGAAGTCATACATGCAAGGAATCTTGGAAAATTCCAGGAAAAAATGGAATGAATAGTGATTTTTTGGAAATAATACATAAATTGAAGTTATAAATGCAAGGAATCATGGAAAATTCCAGAATAATATTGAATTATACGAAGATTCTATTGATAATAATACATATTTTAGGTTATAAGGCTCAAGGAACTTTGGATAATTCCAGATAAAAATGGAATTAATTGTAATTTTATAGGATATGATACATATTTAAGGTTATAAATGAAAGGAATCTTGGAAAAATCTTGAAAAATATTGAATATTACTCAGATTCTATTGAAAATAATACATACTTGAAGTCATACATGCAAGGAATCTTGGAAAATTCCAGGAAAAAATGGAATGAATTGTGATTTTTTTGGAAATAATACATATTTGAAGTTATAAATGAAAGGAATCTTAGAAAAATCTTGAAAAATATTGAATTTACTCAGATTCTATTGGAAATAATACATAATTGACGTTATAAATGAAAGGAATCTTGGAAAAATCTTGGAAAAATATTGAATATTACTCAGATTCTATGAAAATAATACATACTTGAAGTCATACATGCAAGGAATCTTGGAAAATTCCAGGAAAAAATGGAATGAATAGTGATTTTTTTGGAAATAATACATATTTGAAGTTATAAATGAAAGGAATCTTGAAAAAATCTTGAAAAATATTAAATTTTACGCAGATTCTATTGAATATAATACATATTTGAAGTTTAAAATGCAAGGAATCATAGAATATTCCAGAATTATATTGAATTATACGAAGATTCTATTGATAATAATACATATTTTAGGTCATAAGCTCAAGGAACCTTGGAAAATTCCAGAAAAAAATGGAATTAATTTTAATTTTATAGGATATGAAACATATTTAAGGTTATAAATGAAAGGAATCTTGGAAAAATCTTGAAAAATATTGAATTTTACTCAGATTCTATTGGATATAATACATATTTAAAGTTATAAATGCAATTAATCATTGATAATTCCAGAAAAATATTGAATGAATAGTGACTTTTTTGGATAAAATACATATTTAAGGTTATAAATTAAATGAATCTTGGAAAATTCAAGAAAAAAAGGAATTATAGGTTACATTATTGGATATAATACTTATTTAAGGGTATAAATGCAAGGAATTTTAGAAAAATCTAGAAAAATATTGAATTTTACAAAGATTTTTTGGAAAAAATATATATTTGAAGTTATAAATGAAAGGAATCTTGAAAAATATTGAATTTTACTGAGATTCTATTGAAAATAATACATACTTGAAGTCATACATGCAAGGAATCTTGGAAAATTCCAGGAAAAAATGGAATGAATAGTGATTTTTTTGGAAATAATACATATTTGAAGTTATAAATGAAAGGAATCTTTGGAAAAATCTTGAAAAATATTGAATTTTACTCAGATTCTATTGGAAATAATACATAATTGAAGTTATAAATGAAAGGAATCTTTTAAAAATCTTGAAAAAATATTAAATTTTACGCAGATTCTATTGAATATAATACATATTTGAAGTTTAAAATGCAAGGAATCATAGAAAATTCCAGAATTATATTGAATTATACGAAGATTCTATTGATAATAATACATATTTTAGGTCATAAGCTCAAGGAACCTTGGAAAATTCCCAGAAAAAAATGGAATTAATAGTAATTTTATAGGATATGAAACATATTTAAGGTTATAAATGAAAGGAATCTTGGAAAAATCTTGAAAAATATTGAATATTACTCAGATTCTATTGAAATAATACATACTTGAAGTCATACATGCAAGGAATCTTGGAAAATTCCAGGAAAAAATGGAATGAATTGTGATTTTTTTGGAAATAATACATATTTGAAGTTATAAATGAAAGGAATCTTGGAAAAATCTTGAAAAATATTGAATTTTACGCAGATTCTATTGGATATAATACTTAATTGAAGTTATATATGCAAGGAATCTTGGAAAATTCCAGGAAAAATTTGAATGAATAGTGACTTTTTTGGATAAAATACATATTTTAGGTCAT